>NC_081544.1:2789008-2798650 GCF_901000735.1 Corylus avellana | reverse complement strand
TTTTTCTCAGTTTTTTTTTTTATTTGACGGAGAAACATAATCTGCAAGGTTTTTATAAAATACAAATATATAATCTATTTTTTTTATTTCTTTTGATTCTCTGTACATTCTCCAACTATATTTTTTTTTTATATAAATAATTTTGTAGCATAATTGCAAAAAAAAAAAAAAAGGCCACATACCTGACATAATTAAAAACAAAAAAGAAAAATAAATTATAGTAAAGTTGTTTATGTTTTAAAAAAAAAAAATGAAAGTCCTTAATAATATAAATTGTATTTGTATTATAAGGGTATTTTAGAAAATTTGATCACAATATGATTCTATTCACCAACATATTGCATTGTACCAAACGAAGGAATATGATTAGCTAGTCTATTCCAGCGTTATAACCAAACAAAGGAATAAGAATAGCTAATCTATTCCACATTCTTCTATTCCCAGTAGTAGCTAATCATTTTTCAATGGACTAGACATTCCGCGAACCAAACGAGGCCTAAAAATTTTTTAAAAAAAATTGAAAAAAGAAGGGTGGCTCTAGGCTCTAGCCACCCCTATTCGATCTATTTGGTCGCCCCCAATAGCCCTAGGGCAGTTTGGTCACCTCCGCTTGGGCTTGAGATGGTTTTAACCACCCCAAACCGGCCGATCGAAGATGGTTCGGGCACCCTCAAGTGTAACTCTCAATTTTTTTTTTTTTTTTTTTTTTTAGATAAGACCAATTTAGGGTGACTAATTTTAGGGAGTATTTATTCGAATGCAAGCATCATCTTGTCGTTTCTATATTCTCAAGTTGTGGTTAAAATAAGTTAATTTATATTATATTTGACTTCGAGTTTATAAGTGTTCTTTTGGTTTAGCAGTTTTAAATTATGCGTGCGGTTTGAAAAAAATAATTATTTCAAAACATAATATTTAAAAACATTGTAAAGCTTTTAGTAAATTGCGAGTTCAGCCTTTAAAATTTTAGAATCTTAAAACACACCCTTTTTGCGCTTTAAAAATGTGAATTCTTTTACAGTGCACCCCAAAAGGGAGAACTTATGTGATTATGTTAAAAAAATTGTGTTCCGCATGCAAAATCGTGGGGGCAAACACACTCTTAAGAATGTTAACCTCTTTTTGGTTTAATCCCTTCTTCTTTTCCATCTCTTTGTTAAGCAAAATTTCGACAATAAAACCAACCATGCACTCATATATATGCTGAAGCTGTGAGCATATATATGAGTGGTACAAAACATGTAGAAACTCAAAAGTTGCTGGTACTAGTGCTAGTCTTGATAAGTGAAGTTTATTATTCATTCAGTATAAATAAGAGAGAATTATGAAGTAAAACTACATATAAGTATATATATAAGAACACCAAGTAATTTCCATACAATGAAATATTCCAGCAATACAAGAAAGTTGCTGACACACGACCAAGCACACAACTTTGACTGAAACAGATAATAAATATGTAACATCTATATATAGAAAATCAACAGCAAACTGATCAATCCATTTATGCTATATGCGGTTGCAGGTGTCTGTTGTTGATCATAATTCAAGGGCTCTTGGTTGCAGGCGGTGGTGAGAAGAATGGGATGGAAGGAATTGTAGTTGGAATAGTTGGGAAGGAGGGAATGGTTGGAAACGGTGGAAAGGTGAACTTTGGGATTGATGTTGGGATGGTGGGCAAGCCCGGAAGCGGAGGCAGCGTCGGCAGCGCCGGCTGAGTCGTTGGCAAAGTTGGCTGCGTTGGCTGTGGCAATGTTGGTATTGTAGGCAAAGGCGGTAATGTTGGTTTGGGCAAAGTTGGCACCACCGGCGTCGTTTGTAAGAGATGACGAGCGGCCAAGCTGCTGCTGATCATGCTGGAGAAGTTGAAGACAATGAAGAAAGCTAAGATGAAGCAGTTGCGAGAGGGCGCCATCACTGAAGGAAATTCACAAGAAGGCAGAGAAGTTGATCTCTTGGGTTTGGATGGTGGTGGAAATGAAGGCTATCATCATGGGGTTTATATAGGGAGATGGACGTCCATCTTGCATGGTTTATGGTTGGGAAAAAAGTAGGAAGACGGGCCTTGTGAGTTTTCCCCATTGTTAGGCAACCTCCTCACCCATCTTTCATGGAAAAACTATATGAAAAAGTTGACTTGTGTTATTTTGGTTTCTTAATTTAATGCCTGTAATTCACAGTAGATTGGCTTTGGCTACCAAGGATTTGTCAGTTTGGTTACCTAATCTAAGTTCTCACCCCATGAGGTGTTTTATATGAGGTTTTTTTTTTTTTTTTCAAAGAATTTGATTGATGTAGGTTACCAATACAAGTTTCTGGTATATATAGATAATCCTTGAAAAGCAGCTTGCAAGAGAAGAATGACCAAGTACTTATATATACATAATTAAGATTGTATTTAAGGTATCTAGAACACTTGCCGTCTCTAATAGACTAATACCAAATGATACAAATTTCAAATAGAACTCACCATTGAAAATCCTTTTTCAAAAGAATGGTGTTTAAGAGCTTATATATATATATATATATAGAGAGAGAGAGAGAGAGAGAGAGGTTAAGACTACACTTAAATCACGTGGGATATTTAGGACCATAACGGTCACTATATGATTTTTAGTTAATAATGAACCTTTTTTTTTTTTTTTTTATCTTTTTCTTTTTTGTAAGGACATAAATTTTCAACAAATTGGGTTATTTGAATTTTCATACAAACAACTCTTTAAGAGTATTATGAGTCTCTTAGCATGTAAAAAATATATGTTTTTCTCAATAGTATGTGCTTCTCACATGCTCAAAGGACACGCGACACATTTAGAAACTGTACTAGAGGAATTCCTTCAACTTAGTGGGTAGGAAATTTATATATATATGGCGCAAAATTGTTTAGACTACTTATAGAACTTGACTCCTCCAAAAAATTATTGGCACATATATGATCTTGGATTTGATATATTTGTGAATCTATTACAAGGGATGACAACATGTTTTCTGAAGACAAGTATTTCAGCTTTACAAGCTAGCTCCCAATAGTCAAGGATAATTAAAAATTGAGTAATTTATCTTCTAATTATCTTATCATGCTGACGTGGCAATGCCAATTAATAAACCCTTATTTAAAAATAAATAAAAACAATACATTCAAAAACCCGCTGAGCTAAATCTAAATTTCTTAATTCAAATGGCATGTAGGTTTTGAATGGCTGAAACAACTTCAGTAATGGACTGGAATTTTCTCCTTTCCTTGAGAAGAAACTTTGCCAGCTCAAGAGCCCGGCGTTCACAATCTGCTCGTTTGCTGGCATCAGTGATTGAATCAAAATCCTCAACATTTACCACTCCAACAATTCTCCTGTCAAACAAGGATGATATATATAGCAGAATATTAATAATCCATTTAATCAAATACAACTCTACTAATATTAAAATGCACAAACAGTTAAACATTCAAAAGCAGAGAAAAGAATAAATTCAAAATTTTACACAAAGAAAACAGAAAAATATGGTAAAACATAAGAATCTGTAATCTGTTTTGCTACCTTATCATTTTGGCAGCACCAAATCCAAGGGTGTCATGGAACAAATCTTCCATAAATTTCTTTTGCACAAGCCCCTGAAGCTCAGGATTGTTATATATTGAAGGAAGATAAGCCTCACCAGAACCATCCTTGTGTTCATCCCAAAGTGCAATGAATTTCTTGTGGAAAAGATTCCAAGTCTCTTCAATCGTCCTCAAAATCCACTCCTTATATGTCTGCACAATAATGTGAAAATCAGATATACCTCCAAGCAAGCCTATAAGTCATGCTTCCCACAAAAGGAAATAGCAATGGATAGTTTCATAAGAAACAAAATGCAAAGAACTTGAACTTCACCAAAAGAAGAAGAAGAAGCTCATGTCTTTTATCTTCACTAGTATTGGCTTAAATTTATTTTGTATTTCTGCAATTTTCTTCTGTGATTCTCTGACATAACTCTTGTTGTTGATATTAGATACTATGTCCAGAAGATAATGGACAAATAAAAAGGTACTTCAGAGCTGCATATTGATGAAGAAATTAACATGGAACATATATATATATTCAATGATCGAATTGCTACAGAATTTCTAAAGATATATCGAAGTATATTAATTAGAAAAGTAGTAAGATTTTCAAAACACAACACTCAAATAAAAACGATTCTTGTAGGCAGAGACAACAGTCCTGATTATAGTCCAGCAGGAATAAAAATATAGAGGAAAGCACGGATGGATTTGAAAACACAAAGAAAACTATATATTACAATTGCAATGGAATACATAGAAAACAAGAAAAAATATATGGCAGGTAAATGACACTATTTAGAAGAAATAATTGAAAAGGCATAAAATACTGTATGCAACCAAGAATGGCTTGAAAATATCTCCCAAGAAAAACACTACACTGATGTAAAGCTATAACATCATATGCTCTGTTTCTTTCAACATAAAATTGTTGATGGACAATATCCTCCTCTATTAAGAGGAGCATCATTTCCCATGTTCCTGTTTATCCTCCTCTGTTACCCAACATTTTGAGGAGACCAATTGGTGAATTTTCAAATTTCAAACAAGAAGAGAAAATTCATTTAAAAATCAGTATCTTACATGTAAATTATTTTACTGGAATTAGCTATTACACCATCAAATATCTCAAAGGGAAACAAATGGGAGTTAGAAAATAACAAGCGTAAAACCAAAGACAGAGAGGCAATTATTAAATCAGGACAAACCTTTCTGTCATTCACTTGATCAGCATGTCCATCTTGTGCAAAAAAAGCCAAAATCAAGTTTCCAAGAAATGCTCCAACGTCAAAACCCATAGGCCCATAGAATGCAAATTCTGGATCTATAACTTGAGTTGACTCAAAAGTAACCATGACAGAACTAGTGTGGAGATCTCCATGTATAAGAGCCTGTGCTCTCTCACCAAACCTACAGGAAAGCCAACTCTTCAATATCATAAGACACCGGAAGTGGAAACAATATAAAAAGAAAACAACAACAAAGAAAGAACAATACTTAGATTTCAACTCAGCAACTTCAATCTTCAAAACATTATCCTCCCGAACAGCCTCAGCATCACGATCAAGATAAGGGGAAGTCCAATGATTATATTGAGAAACCTTGTACGGGTCAGAAAAAACAACCTGCGCAGTGTGCCTGCATAACTCTGCGTTCCCACAAAATTCAGCAACTGCATAGAGCAAGCATGAGTTAAGACTATAATATAGGGACCATATAAACACGAATCACCATTACAAGCAGAGAACCAATAAAATTCTTGTAATCATATAAACACAAATCACCATTACAAGCAAAGAACAAATATAGATCATCACATGCACATACCAGCACATTTGTGCTCCGTGGTGGAACGATAAAGGAGGGATGTAAAGTAAAGAGTCCTTGCCATGTATTCTGAGATGTGTTCAGCCAACAAGGGGTACTCGATCCCAGCAATCAACCCTTTTCTCAGGATTATATGTGGAGGCTCCAAGTAACGCATGCCAATCAAAGACATGGTACGATCAAAATAGTAAACTTGAGGCACATGCTCAGGACTTAAGCGCCCATGCTCTCTCAGTGCCAGTGCCTCAAAATATGCTCGTTCCTTCGTCAACGGCCAAGATTCCCCTATACAACGAATGTATGGGATAGCCTGAAGAATTACACAACCAAGTATTAAATCATAGTGCAACCAAGCTTGATACATCTTTTGATGATTGTGAAATGTGGATCACCAAAGCCCCATAATGTGTGAGAATTGTGAGTGTAAGAGATATTTTAGTCGCGTAAAACAGATTATCTGTAAGAATAAGCTTGAAAACAATAACTCTAGCATCTCTTTGATTTTCAGATTTAGAAAGATCAGTATGCTCAATATCACTGGCAACTTCAATTGATTCACTATCTCCACTTGTTGACACATCTTAATCCTTTTAAAAATATTTAACTTCTGCAACGAATCTTGACTTTAAAACAACATCTCGGCTAATGACAGTTTGGTGATCGATAGGATACCACAATTTGTACACTTTGTTCTATTTGCCTAGTTAAAAAAAAGGGAAAGATGCAAAAAAATCAGCCCCTATGATTTGCATCTTTTTAGAATTAGTGCATGTGGTTTGAATTTTATATATAAATATGGTCCTTCCCGCATTTCTAGGAGAGGTTAACGCCACGTGGTCACTTAGACACATCAATGCTAATAAGACATGGATATATGAATCCATATCAATGTCGCACGTGGTCATTAGACCAATAAAATGAGAACACGTGGCTCTCATATTTGACACATCATGTGAAAATTGTACGTTTAACACGGTAATCTAACCTAAATTACAGAAGTTGTCCAAATAGATTTTTAGATGTGGCCCCACCGATAACATATTTTTCAAAACAAACCGCAACATTAATCTCAAAAGAACAAAATACTTCTCACAAGTCTCTACTCAATACTTCTCACAAATTAACTAAATATAATAAAGTAATAATAATAATAATAATAATAACATGCTTATTTTTTTTCAGTAATGGATGTTCCTTGTTCCATATTTAAAAGAAATTAAAGAGTAGTTGTCATGATGGCCGGCAGCCACAAGGTGTCGTTATGGCCGTTTTAACAATTTGGGATAACGGAGGGCTTTTCTGCTAACAATTGGTAGTTGAAGTAGGTTTAGTAAGATAGGTGGTAGTTTGTGGGAGGTTACGTGTAAATAAGTGAAAGTTGAGGGGATTAAGTATAATTAACCCTATATATTATTAACCATAAGTCTATAAATATTTTACACAACATGACAAACAAAATGCTCGGATAATCTACAAGCAAACTTTTGGGGGAAAAAAGATACCTGCTTGATGACGAGAGAACCGGCCGGACCGACGACGATGTAAACAAAATTGAGGTTGCCATCGCCGACCTCTTTAATCTTGAGGCCATCGAGGTTGTTGCCAAGCTTAGAGGAGAGGGAAGGCACGGCCTTTATGTAGTCAATCAGGGACTTCTCGTCCAGCGGCCTGAACTCCGAGAAAGCCATTGCAGAAGGAAAGTGCGGGACTTTGGGGTTTAAGAAGGAAAGTGGTCAATGTTTTTGAAGCGTGAATCGTCAGAAAGCAAATGTGGTGGCCAGTGAGGGTGGCTCCCACCTTGGAGGAAAAGAAAACTCTCCGGCGGCAACATTGAACCTGGCATAACTTTGGACATTTGGTCTTTCTTTCCATTTGGAAAACGACTTGGGATACCACCTGTGCCTCACAAAACAAAAGAGAAGCTAGATACATCAGACATCAACATTATCCGAAGGAGAATCAAACACGTAATTTTGTTCCCAATATTTTTGGCCAAAAGTTCATTTATTAAAATGGGTAATGCACGCCGCGTGCAAAATTTTTTTTTTTTTTTTTTTAAAAGTGTCGTGCGTGGGCGTGCCACGCACGACGCGTGCTCCCAATCAATGCTCCATTAAAATAAGGGAAAACTGAGAACTGATTTAAAAAAAAAAAAAAAATTTTGCACGGGCATGCCACGCACGCCGCGTGTTGTTTATCTTTACCCGAAAAAACTGCATATATATATATATATATATATATATATCCTTTCAAATTACCACCTTCAGATATTGCGTGAGCCTGATTTCATAATTGTGATATTACATGGTCCACTTGCTCGATCTAATTTGGGGCATTTAATCAGATCCAATCCAGGGTAGATGGTCAATTACCCAGTGTAATTTTGGGTTATGGCCAATTGCCTTATATAGTTTGGGTTACATAACCAGTTGACCAGTATATATTTGGGGTACATGATGATCAATTGCCCTGTACAATTTGGGGTGCATGACTCCATACTAGGTAGTATGATATTGACTGCGTAGTATTGGCCAGTTTGGGCCTTAGCCCGCATAGTTTTGTTATTGGGTTTACCTACTTCATTCCATTTAAAAAGAGCATATTTCATATGGGAAAACCTTTTATCAAGTCTATCTGCAAAAGTGATGTTTTGCAGTATCCAATAGAAGGTGTATACATTAGCTAACTAGTTACACCTGATAGAATAGAAGCAAAAACATTGAATTTTTTCTTTTTCTCCTACTTTCTCTTCTTCTCTCTTCTTCTCCTGTTCATTTTCACCGAAAATTTTATTTCTTCTTCTTCTCTTCTCTCCCACTTTCTCTTCTTCTCTGCCAGTGGGTCTGGCGTGACCTAGCCGTGAGTCACCTCCTCCGGTGCAATTAGTGACCTCCTCTAGCACCGTGATTCACCTTTTTCGGCCTTTAGGGCGATAAAATCTTTAAATGGTTAACCTTCCATCTATAGGTTTTAAATTTGAATCCAAAAACGAGTTTTGAGGCATTAGAAACGGTTTTTGAGGTGGGTCATTGCCGGTGAGACCCACGGCTGGGTTTGGACAGTCAGGGGTGTTTTAGTTCTTTGATCCGGTGTATTTGTTCTTACTTTCATTTTTTGCATTTTTCTTAAATTGATGATGTGTCAAATGTTGATTAGATATTGTAAAAGTAGGGGTGTCAATGCGAGCGGTTAAAAACCACCCGCTATAACTGCTAACCGTTAACCGCTTAACCACTTAACCGCATTAACTGCTAACCGCCTAACCGCTTTGTGGTTAGCTGTTAGAGGTTATTGGGTTTACTAACCGTAACCGCTAATGTAGCACCTCAGATTTTGAAAGTCTTATTTTAGAAATATTAATTTGATGCTATGATTATATTAATATTCATATTAGGCAATGATGTTAATTCTTGAGGAATTTATGATATTGTATGAATGGTAATTAGAGATTGGTAGGTAGAATAGTATAGGGTAGGTAAAATAGTAAATGGTAGGTATAATAGTATTTGGTAGGTGAAATAGTAAATGAAGTAGAATTGTAAATGAAAGGCGGAATAGTATTTGTTTTTTTTCCTATAAATAGAGCTCTTCCCCTTCACAATTTTCACCACTCATATCCTCTCTTCCACATATTCTTCCTTCTTCCGTTTTCTACTCGGTCTTTCTTCTTTCTGAAAGTGTTTACACGAAACAGAGAGAGAAAGGGCAAGACAAAGCGTTACAAGAAAGAAAGAACACGCGAGAGAACGGACTTGAGATATTAGTTTGAAAGATATACTAGTAGTGTTAGTCAGATTGGAGCAACTAGATCATTCAGACCACTTTTTAGCTTCAGTCTAGAAGTAAGTAAATTCACTACCCCTTCTAAAATTACTTCATGTCATGCTATTTATTTATTCTTGTATCAAACTGTAAATGATTATTTTATTTACCTGTAACGCCCCGATATTTGAACTAGCAAATATCGAAGTCGTGACGCTGCAACTTTAGAAAATACAATCTTACAGCGGAGTATGTATATTTTTTTCTTTTTCTATGACCTAGGAATAACTTACACAACACAGTTGAGCTGACTGAAATACCTCGAGGTGATATATTATTAAATAAAATAGAAACATAGTTTTCATTACAACATATGTACACACTAGGTGTACCAAATATATGCCACAGACGGCACCTAAATTAACATAGTAATATCTATTAAGTTTACACACATCACCATACATAATAAAAGCGATTAACATAAATGAGACTTGCTCCATAGAGTAAGCATA
>NC_081544.1:2788716-2788908 GCF_901000735.1 Corylus avellana | reverse complement strand
ATTAAGATTGTATTTAAGGTATCTAGAACACTTGCCGTCTCTAATAGACTAATACCAAATGATACAAATTTAAGATAGAACTCACCATTGAAAATCCTTTTTCAAAATAATGGTGTTTAAGAGCTTATATATATATATATATATATATATAGAGAGAGAGAGAGAGAGAGAGAGAGAGAGAGAGGGTAAGAG
>NC_081544.1:2747979-2788649 GCF_901000735.1 Corylus avellana | reverse complement strand
TTTTGTAAGGACATAAATTTTCAACAAATTGGGTTATTTGAATTTTCCTACAAACAACTCTTTAATAGTATTATGGGTCTCTTAGCATGTAAAAAATACATGTTTTTCTTAATAGTATGTGCTTCTCACATGCTCAAAGGACATGTGACACTTTTAGAAACTGTACTAGAGGAATTCCTTCAACTCAATGAGTAGGAAATTTATATATATATGGTGCAAAATTGTTTTGACTACTTATAGAACTTGACTCCTCCAAAAAATTATTGGCACATACATGATCTTGGATTTGATATATTTGTGAATCTATTACAAGGGATGACAACATGTTTTCTGAAGACAAGTATTCAGCTTTACAAGCTAGCTCCCAATAGTCAAGGATAATTAAAAATTGAGTAATTTATCTTCCAATTATCTTATCATGCTGACGTGGCAATGCCAATTAATAAACCCTTATTTAAAAATAAATAAAAACAATACATTCAGAAACTCGCTGAGCTAAATCTAAATTTCTTAATTCAAATGGCATGTAGTTTTTGAATGGCTGAAACAACTTCAGTAATGGACTGGAATTTTCTCCTTTCCTTGAGAAGAAACTTTGCCAGCTCAAGAGCCCGGCGTTCACAATCTGCTCGTTTGCTAGCATCAGTGATTGAATCAAAATCCTCAACATTTACCACTCCAACAATTCTCCTGTCAAACAAGGATGATATAGCAGAATGTTAATAATCCATTAATCAAATACAACTCTACTAATATTAAAATGCACAAACAGTTAACATTCAAAAGCAGAGAAAAGAATAAATTCAAAATTTTACACAAAGAAAACAGAAGAATATGGTAAAACATAAGAATCTGTAATCTGTTTTGCTACCTTATCATTTTGGCAGCACCAAATCCAAGGGTGTCATGGAACAAATCTTCCATAAATTTCTTTTGCACAAGCCCCTGAAGCTCAGGATTGTTATATATTGAAGGAAGATAAGCCTCACCAGAACCATCCTTGTGTTCATCCCAAAGTGCAATGAATTTCTTGTGGAAAAGATTCCAAGTCTCTTCAATCGTCCTCAAAATCCACTCCTTATATGTCTGCACAATAATGTGAATATCAGATATACCTCCTAGTAAGCCTATAAGTCATGCTTCCCACAAAAGGAAATAGCAATGGATAGTTTCATAAGAAACGAAATGCAAAGAACTTGAACTTCACCAAAAGAAGAAGAAGAAGTTCATGTCTTTTATCTTCACTAGTATTGGCTTAAATTTATTTTGTATTTCTGCAATTTTCTTCTGTGATTCTCTGATATAACTCTTGTTGTTGATATTAGATACTATGTCCAGAAGATAATGGACAAATAAAAAGGTACTTCAGAGCTGCATATTGATGAAGAAACTAACATGGAACATATATATATTCAATGATCGAATTGCTACAGAATTTCTAAATATATATCTAAGTATATTAATTAGAAAAGTAGTAAGATTTTCAAAACACAACACTCAAATAAAAGCGATTCTTGTAGGTAGAGACAACAGTCCTGATTATAGTCCAGCAGGAATAAAAATATAGGGGAAAGCACGGATGGATTTGAAAACACAAAGAAAACTATATATTACAAATGCAATGGAATACATACAAAACAAGAAAAAACATATATATGGCAGGTAAATGACACTATTTAGAAGAAATAATTGAAAAGGCATAAAATACTGTATGCAACCAAGAATGGCTTGAAAATATCTCCCAAGAAAAACACTACACTGATGTAAAGCTATAACATCATATGCTCTGTTTCTTTCAACATAAAATTGTTGATGGGCAATATCCTACTCTATTAAGAGGAGCATCATTTCCCATGTTCCTGTTTATCCTCCTCTGTTACCCAACATTTTGAGGAGACCAATTGGTGAATTTTCAAATTTCAACCAAGAAGAGAAAATTCATTTGAAAATCAGTATCTTACATGTAAATTATTTTACTGGAATTAGCTATTACACCATCAAATATCTCAAAGGGAAACAAATGGGAGTTAGAAAATAACAAGCATAAAACCAAAGACAGAGAGGCAATTATTAAATCAGGACAAACCTTTCTGTCATTCACTTGATCAGCATGTCCATCTTGTGCAAAAAAAGCCAAAATCAAGTTTCCAAGAAATGCTCCAACGTCAAAACCCATAGGCCCATAGAATGCAAATTCTGGATCTATAACTTGAGTTGACTCACAAGTAACCATGACAGAACTAGTGTGGAGATCTCCATGTATAAGAGCCTGTGCTCTCTCACCAAACCTACAGGAAAGCCAACTCTTCAATATCACAAGACACTGGAAGTGGAAACAATATAAAAAGAAAACAACAACAAAGAAAGAACAATACTTAGATTTCAACTCAGCAACTTCAATCTTCAAAACATTATCCTCCCGAACAGCCTCAGCATCACGATCAAGATAAGGGGAAGTCCAATGATTATATTGAGAAACCTTGTACGGGTCAGAAAAAACAACCTGCGCAGTGTGCCTGCATAACTCTGCGTTCCCACAAAATTCAGCAACTGCATAGAGCAAGCATGAGTTAAGACTATAATATAGGGACCATATAAACACGAATCACCATTACAAGCAGAGAACCAATAAAATTCTTGTAATCATATAAACACAAATCACCATTACAAGCAAAGAACCAATATAGATCATCACATTCACATACCAGCACATTTGTGCTCCGTGGTGGAACGATAAAGGAGGGATGTAAAGTAAAGAGTCCTTGCCATGTATTCTGAGATGTGTTCAGCCAACAAGGGGTACTCGATCCCAGCAATCAACCCTTTTCTCAGGATTATATGTGGAGGCTCCAAGTAACGCATGCCAATCAAAGACATGGTACGATCAAAATAGTAAACTTGAGGCACATGCTCAGGACTTAAGCGCCCATGCTCTCTCAGTGCCAGTGCCTCAAAATATGCTCGTTCCTTCGTCAACGGCCAAGATTCCCCTATACAACGAATGTATGGGATAGCCTGAAGAATTACACAACCAAGTATTAAATCATAGTGCAACCAAGCTTGATACATCTTTTGATGATTATGAAATGTGGATCACCAAAGCCCCATAACGTGTGAGAATTGTGAGTGTAAGAGATATTTTAGTCGCGTAAAACAGATTATCTGTAAGAATAAGCTTGAAAACAATAACTCTAGCATCTCTTTGATTTTCAGCTCTAGAAAGATCAGTATGCTCAATATCACTGGCAACTTCAATTGATTCACTATCTCCACTTGTTGACACATCTTAATCCTTTTAAATGTTTAACTTCTGCAACGAATCTTGACTATAAAACAACATCTCGGCTAATGACAGTTTTGTGATCGATAGGATACCACAATTTGTACACTTTGTTCTATTTGCTTAGTTAAAAAAAAGGGAAAGATGCAAAAAAATCAGCCCCTATGATTTGCATCTTTTTAGAATTAGTGCATGTGGTTTGAATTTTATATATAAATATGGTCCTTCCCGCATTTCTAGCGGAGGTTAACGCCACGTGGTCACTTAGACACATCAATGCTAATAAGACATGGATATATGAATCTATATCAATGTCGCACGTGGTCATTAGACCAATAAAATGAGAACACGTGGCTCTCATATTTGACACATCATGTGAAAATTGTACGTTTAACACGGTAATCTAACCTAAATTACAGAAGTTGACCAAATAGATTTCTAGATGTGGCCCCACCGATCAGTGGCGGATCTAGGAATTGGAGTTACCAGGGGCGTAAAAAAATAATTTTTTTTTTCTCTTTATGTATTATATATATTTTTTATAATACGGTAAATACAATCAAAAAATAAATTATACCATAATATATGTATCACAAATCAAATCAAACTCATCAAATTACCCAAAAAAAAAAAATCAAAGTAATTATTAAAAATCTTCATCTAACGAGGTCACAAACACATAATAATTTAAACTACTTACGAAATAAACTAAGCACAATTAAATGACTACTAGTGTCTAAGAAAAATGAGTATTTTTAGTGGGCTATTAGCATACGGCTATTTCTTTTAGAAAAGCCTCAAATCTCAAAGCATAAATTACATTAGAGTCTAAGCCTACATAAAAGAGACTAGGGTCTAAATTTAGCATAAAAAAAAAAAAAAAAAAAAAAACATTTATCTATAAACTATGACTACAAACACTAAAAAATTCACCCACTATCTTTTTTTAATAATAAACTATTATCTACTCTCTCTCCATTGATAAAATATAACTTTATTCTCTCCCTCTTTAATAAAAAATACCATCATTTCTCCATATATTGACCATTTGAACAACAAAAAGAAGGCCAAGGGTGCCCTGATAATTTTTTTTACTAGGGGCACCCTTCAAATTTTGATTGAAAATCCTTAATGGATTTTTTTAAAAAAAAAATTTACCAGGGGCGCCTGCCCCCAGGTCGCCCCTGTGTAAATCCGCCACTGCCACCGATAACATATTTTTCAAAACAAACCGCAACATTAATCTCAAAATACTTCTCACAAGTCTCTACTCAATACTTCTCACAAATTAACTAAATATAATAATAATAATAATAATAATAATAACATGCTTATTTTTTTCAGGAATGGATGTTCCTTGTTCCATATTTAAAAGAAATTAAAGAGTAGTTGTCATGATGGCCGGCAGCCACAAGGTGTCGTTATGGCCGTTTTAACAATTTGGGATAACGGAGGGCTTTTTTGCTAACAATTGGTAGTTGAAGTAGGTTTAGTAAGATAGGTGGTAGTTTGTGGGAGGTTACGTGTAAATAAGTGAAAGTTGAGGGGATTAAGTATAATTAACCCTATATATTATTAACCATAAGTCTATAAATATTTTACACAACATGACAAACAAAATGCTCGGATAATCTACAAGCAAACTTTTGGGGGAAAAAAGATACCTGCTTGATGACGAGAGAACCGGCCGGACCGACGACGATGTAAACAAAATTGAGGTTGCCATCGCCGACCTCTTTAATCTTGAGGCCATCGAGGTTGTTGCCAAGCTTAGAGGAGAGGGAAGGCACGGCCTTTATGTAGTCAATCAGGGACTTCTCGTCCAGCGGCCTGAACTCCGAGAAAGCCATTGCAGAAGGAAAGTGCGGGACTTTGGGGTTTAAGAAGGAAAGTGGTCAATGTTTTTGAAGCGTGAATCGTCAGAAAGGAAATGTGGTGCCCAGTGAGGGTGGCTCCCACCTTGGAGGAAAAGAAAACTCTCCGGCGGCTACATTGAACCTGGCATAACTTTGGACATTTGGTCTTTCTTTCCATTTGGAAAACGACTTGGGATACCACCTGTGCCTCACAAAACAAAAGAGAAGCTAGATACATCAGACATCAACATTATCCGAAGGAGAATCAAACACGTAATTTTGTTCCCAATATTTTTGGCCAAAAGTTCATTTATTAAAATGGGTAATGCACGCCGCGTGCAAAATTTTTTTTTTTTTAAAAAAAAAGTGTCGTGCGTGGGCGTGCCACGCACGACGCGTGCTCCCAATCAATGCTCCATTAAAATAAGGGAAAACTGAGAACTGATTTTTTAAAAAAAAAAAATTTTGCACGGGCATGCCACGCACGCCGCGTGCTGTTTATCTTTACCCGAAAATTACCCGAAAAAACTGCATATATATATATATATCCTCTCAAATTACCACCTTCAGATATTGCGTGAGCCTGATTTCATAATTGTGATATTACATGGTCCACTTGCTCGATCTAATTTGGGGCATTTAATCAGATCCAATCCAGGGTAGATGGTCAATTACCCAGTGTAATTTTGGGTTATGGCCAATTGCCTTATATAGTTTGGGTTACATAACCAGTTGACCAGTATATATTTGGGGTACATGATGATCAATTGCCCTGTACAATTTGGGGTGCATGACTCCATACTAGGTAGTATGATATTGACTGCGTAGTATTGGCCACTTTGGGCCTTAGCCCGCATAGTTTTGTTATTGGGTTTACCTACTTCATTCCATTTAAAAAGAGCATATTTCATATGGGAAAACCTTTTATCAAGTCTATCTGCAAAAGTGATGTTTTGCAGTATCCAATAGAAGGTGTATACATTAGCTAACTAGTTACACCTGATAGAATAGAAGCAAAAACATTGAATTTTTTCTTTTTCTCCTACTTTCTCTTCTTCTCTCTTCTTCTCCTGTTCATTTTCACCGAAAATTTTATTTCTTCTTCTTCTCTTCTCTCCCACTTTCTCTTCTTCTCTGCCAGTGGGTCTGGCGTGACCTAGCCGTGAGTCACCTCCTCCGGTGCAATTAGTGACCTCCTCTAGCACCGTGATTCACCTTTTTCGGCCTTTAGGGCGATAAAATCTTTAAAGGGTTAACCTTCCATCTATAGGTTTTAAATTTGAATCCAAAAACGAGTTTTGAGGCATTATAAACGGTTTTTGAGGTGGGTCATTGCCGGTGAGACCCACGGCTGGGTTTGGACGGTCAAGGGTGTTTTAGTTCTTTGATCCGGTGTATTTGTTCTTACTTTCATTTTTTTGCATTTTTCTTAAATTGATGATGTGTCAAATGTTGATTAGATATTGTAAAAGTAGGGGTGTCAATGCGAGCGGTTAAAAACCATCCGCTAACCACTATCCGCTATAACTGCTAACCGTTAATCGCTTAACCACTTAACCGCATTAACTGCTAACCGCCTAACCGCTTTGCGGTTAGCTGTTAGAGGTTATTGGGTTTACTAACCGTAACCGCTAATGTAGCACCTCAGATTTTGAAAGTCTTATTTTAGAAATATTAATTTGATGCTATGATTATATTAATATTCATATTAGGCAATGATGTTAATTCTTGAGGAATTTATGATATTGTATGAATGGTAATTAGAGATTGGTAGGTAGAATAGTATAGGGTAGGTAAAATAGTAAATGGTAGGTAAAATAGTAAATGGTAAGTATAATAGTATTTGGTAGGTAAAATAGTAAATGGTAGGTATAATAGTATTTGGTAGGTGAAATAGTAAATGAAGTAGAATTGTAAATGAAAGGCGGAATAGTATTTGTTTTTTTTCCTATAAATAGAGCTCTTCCCCTTCACAATTTTCACCACTCATATCCTCTCTTCCACATATTCTTCCTTCTTCCGTTTTCTACTCGGTCTTTCTTCTTTCTGAAAGTGTTTACACGAAACAGAGAGAGAAAGGGCAAGACAAAGCGTTACAAGAAAGAAAGAACACGCGAGAGAACGGACTTGAGATATTAGTTTGAAAGATATACTAGTAGTGTTAGTCAGATTGGAGCAACTAGATCATTCAGACCACTTTTTAGCTTCAGTCTAGAAGTAAGTAAATTCACTACCCCTTCTAAAATTACTTCATGTCATGCTATTTATTTATTCTTGTATCAAACTGTAAATGATTATTTTATTTACCTGTAACGCCCCGATATTTGAACTAGCAAATATCGAAGTCGTGACGCTGCAACTTTAGAAAATACAATCTTACAGCGGAGTATGTATATTTTTTTCTTTTTCTATGACCTAGGAATAACTTACACAACACAGTTGAGCTGACTGAAATACCTCGAGGTGATATATTATTAAATAAAATAGAAACATGATTTTCATTACAACATATGTACACACTAGGTGTACCAAATATATGCCACAGACGGCACCTAAATTAACATAGTAATATCTATTAAGTTTACACACATCACCATACATAATAAAAGCGATTAACATAAATGAGACTTGCTCCATAGAGTAAGCATAAATCTTGCAGCAGATGGTCTATCAACCATCAAAACCAGTAAAAGGACCATCGTTCTCACTTTCTATCCCTGCATCAAGATCTATGTAAAGATGACGTTATCATATTTACATAGGCAAACAAGTGAGTAATCTATTTTCCTAGATATAAAAACTAAAAAGACTAGTTTGAACAAATAAGATTAAAGACTAAAATATATAATAATGAATGAGTTGTGAATGCAGCGTAATGATAGATTAGTTTGTGTTTTATGATAATCTTTCTTCAGACCTCTTCTCATGAGCTCTCAGCCCGCTTACGTCCGTTATGTCCCTCACACTTTAGAGGTTTACCTGTTTGGTGCTGCCAACTACACCATTCCAGCTTAGTTATATATTAGGCCTGTTGGACGGTTATATACCCCCATCCACTGAGATACTGACAGTTCCTCGCAGCAATCCACCCATCTTGTTCTTAAGGTGGCTATCTTATCAGCCCATTTTATTAGACACATTATGCAGCAGTTGTATTGCAAAATTATATCAATAAGACAAAATAAGAATTCCTATAACAATAAAACAAAGCTAGTACTCAGTAAGTATATCCATACTTACTCTCCTTAGTGTAGTATTCTGCTCCTCTTCTGCATATAATACATACATACAAACAATACTTAGTTCATTCTTCAATAATATCATTGTTTAAAGACTCTCATCTTTTATATTTATTTTTTATCCGTCACTTCATCTTTACTTACTCATTTTATTATATTAATCTAAGATAGTTACTTATAACTAGCTTTATGCCTGAATTCATTTTTGGTGACGAGGCTAATGGCCAGTATCACTAAATACAAACAAGTATTATAAATAATATATATAAAACATAACTCATATTTTGGAGATGAGACCAATGGTCCTGACTGAATGTAAATACTGAATTCATATTCTGGGGATGACCGCCAAAAATATGAATTAAAATTTAAATGACATAAAAGAAATAACTGAATGTAAATAATGCATATTTCGGGGATGAGATCAAATGGTCCTTACCGCCAGAAATATGAACAGAAATTTAAATGACATAAAAGAAATAACTGAATGAAAATAATGCATATTTCGGGGATGAGATCAAATGGTCCTTACCGCCAGAAATATGAACAGAAATTTAAATGACATAAAAGAAATAACTGAATGTAAATACTGTAAAGTAAATAATATATAGATAATATTATAAGTCCTTAATTGATTTTGTCCACTAACTCTTTATTATTAGTTCACTTGTATCCATTACTTTATTTTACATTATACGCTTATTGGGTCTTTAAACAATTAAATGAGGACAAGTAATAAAAGCAATAAATCATGATATTTATACAAGAAACACTTACCCAATAATCCTTTAGAAGTAAAACTCCACAAAATCTTCTCTAGGTAGCTAGTTTTAGAAAAACGCTTGAACACTATAAGAAAGATCTAGGCTATATGGTATTTGACTAGAACTAAGAAATAAAATGAAAGGAGGAGCAAACAATTTTACTTGTTCTAAGATTGTAAAAACTTAAGTGAAAGTGAAAGTGACTATAGCTTAGGCTCTATTTATAAGAGAATGAATGGTTAGGATTTATTTTTAAACCTTTGATCTAAGGGTTGAGATGGATTTAACCAAAAGAATGAACCTAGTCCATATTTCATGCTCTATACCAAATAGTATTTTCGTCCAAAATGAGGGCAGTGTATTCCGATCCTTTTTTCAATGTCCAAACCTATTCCGATTGACATGAAATTTTGAGAGTAGATAGAGGACTCCGAGACAAACATTTTATATTTTAAGTTCGACTTCATCCGAGTTCGTTTAAGTCTATTTTTGGCCTATACAAAGTTTTCAATTCAACTTAGGCTTTAACTATTTGCATTCCCACTTGGCCACTTGTCTTATTAAATCATTATAATCATGATATTTACTATAACTATCATTAATAGAAGACTTTAAGCTTTCAACAAAGGTGGCTAGCCTTGGTATCTTTCTTTAGCAGTTTTAATCTCATTTAGACAGTATGAAAATTAAGGCATTGCTTTTTAGGCTAAAAAACTGAAAAGCTTCAAATTAATTTATGACTTTGCTAAACACCAATATAAATAATTTATTCACTAGATTGGGTTTGATTATGCCCATAAACATATTAGTGAAGCTAAACTTTTAGAATTGAAGTAATATACATAAGAGGTCAAAAATCAATGTAATATACCTTTAACACTAAATAGTTATTTAATATCATTAATCCACATATCATTATTCTAATTTATCGATTATATTTTTAATTTATTTAATATTATTTAAATAAGAGTTTTAAAATCTAGGTCGTTACATTACCTGTCATGGAGATATGTTGCATGCATGAAAGATTTCTAAAAGAATTATTTAGAATGTTTCTATTCCTTTAAATTCTTTCTAAGTACAACAAGTTTATATTTGGAAAAGTTTCTATTTTTTTGAGAAAAGAAAGTTAAGAAATTATGATGATTATAAGAAAGAAGAATAATGATAAACCCTCTTACATGTTGCCCTAAGATGCATCAAAAGAAGTACAAAGAAAAGTACAAGAAATGAGTTAAATGTTATGAAATGAGGGCACATGTATGGAGGAGAGTATTTTTTGCCCCAAGATAAGTAAAAATGAGAGGAGTTCTGTACCGATACTCGGATGGAGGCGAAACCACTGACGGAGGCTATGCCAGAAAGTGGTATTCCATCAACATGACCGTTGAGTGCACCAAGAAAAGAGTTAATTAACGGTCGGGCATGGCTGAGGCCACAGTTCAGTGCCATGGTCACAATGACCCGCAACCCTCATACACAGGGGTAATAGTGTACATGGGCCCTAATATGAGAAAATGATAATATAATTTCAACGATGATTTACTATGATGATTTACAACGATGATATACTATGATGATTTATAGCGATGCATTATGATGATGATTTATAAAGATGATTTATGACGATGATCTAATAATAGATGTAATAATACGTATATGCTACGGAAGATGCAACCGTACATATATGTATTATTATTATGGCTGGATGTATATTTATTTGTAAAAACAATTATCAAAACTGAGAATAAGGAACAAAACTATTTATGGTTGTAGATTTTACTTGCTGGGCCCCCTTTGGGCTCATTCAGTTTTATTTCTTGTTTTCAGGTAGAAAGAACGCTGGAATAGAAGGCCGGAATGGGGGCGGGAATAATTATTAACTTTCATATCAATTATTGTAATAATATGATATTCCGCAACTAAAGTTTAATGTTTTCTAATTTCGCTTGTAATAAAATCTCTTGAATAATGTTTTATACATTTATCGTATCCTTTAAAATCAAGTACTCTGATAGACCTTATAGATCTTTGCAAGAACTTTTGTTGTAAAAGAAAAAAAATGGCAAACTCAGCCTTAACGGGCTGGGGATGTTACAACTAACCACCTTTTTATATAATATATTTTTATAATTATAATTATAATTATAATAATATTTATACATATAACATAATCACTTGATCATTAAATCATAATTTTTTTTTTAGATAATTAAATCACAATTTGAGTATTAATATATTATCACTATAATTTATATGATTATATCACATGATCAATTGATCATTAAATTATTTGATTACATAATAACAAATTATACATATATAATATGACACAACACATAAGTATACCAATTCATACTAATACAACAATTAAGTATCTAGAGACTTAGTTCCAATGTATGTTATAAACTTATAAGTCTATATATGTTATAAATTATAATTATACATATATGTATATGAATAATATAAATGTATAAGATCAATACTTAATCATATGATTCAATGACAATTCAAATACTTTATTCAAGTTAATCATATTATTAATATATAATGATAATGTGATTCGTACAATATCAAATTAAGTAATTTGCATTAGATTCAATAATGTGTTACTTATAACCACAATTGAAGTATTAATGTATTATCATTCTAATTTATATGATTATATAATAACAAATTATACATATATAATATGACATTAGTCATAAGTATACCAATTCATACTAATACAACAATTAAGTATCTAGAGACTTAGTTCCAATGTATGTTATAAACTTATAAGTCTATATATGTTATAAATTATAATTATACATATATGCATATAAATAATATAAATGTATAATATCAATACTTAATCATATGATTCAGTAATGATAATGTAATTCGTATAATATCAAATTAAGTAATTGACATTGGATTAAACATTGTGTTACTTATAAACATAATTGAAGTATTAATGTATTACCATTCTAATTTTAGTAATATTATCACTATATATATATATATATATATCACATGATGAATTGACCATTAAATCGTATGATTATATAATAACAAATAATACATATAATCATATATATCATATGTTTTATTTGAACTTCTTTTATATGTTGTGTTGAACTTTTTTTATATGTTGTGTTAATTTTTTTTTTTTTTTTATTTTTTTTTTTTTATTTAAGTTAACCAGTTATGATTAAGTACAAGTAAACGTAAATTGGGGTCAAATATTTTTTATTTTTCAATATGAGCTATTTTTATAGCAATTGGACCTAAGAAGACACTAAAAATACAAAAAACAAATGAGGGTAAAAAATGCTACAGTAGTAAAAAAAGCCTAAAAAGCCCAAAAAAGCCTAATTTTGAAAAATCGGTTAGCGGACGGTTATCTATTTCACTAATCGCTAACCGGTGGTTAGTAGCTAACCGCTAACCGCTAACCGCCTAGCAGTTAGCGATTGCGATTAGTAAAATCTCATAACCACCAAGGCGGTTACGATTAGCGGTTATTGCCAATAACCTCTAACCATAATCGTATTGACACTACTATGTAAAAGGACTAATTTACATCAGAATTTGATCGTAGAGACTCTCATTTCATATAAACACATCATATTTTTCACACCCACATATCCAATGGTTCAATCTAGTATGGGGCATATGGCTACGTGCTTAACCAATTGCGTGCCCACTATAATATTCTTCGGTACATGATTATACACTAATTAATTGCCCGATCGTTATGTGTTTTTGTAGTACATGATCATGTACTCATCATTGTGCATTTTGGGGTACACGTATATGACCATGTACTGATCAATTGACACCCATTGTCGTGGATTGCCGGTCTAGGGTCCCCTGCGAACCCAATTCATGAGCTTCTAGTTATAGTTCAACAACTGTGTTCATGGGTCATTGATGGTTGCACCCTGATCAACTTCTCAGCTTCAGTGCATGCCTTTAATGGGACTATAGTAATTTGTTAATCAACATTTATTGTGCAACACTATCTTTTATAATTAATTCATGTTATAGATTGGAATCCTATTATATATTCAATTGAGATAGTACAAAACCCTAAACACTAAATTTGATTTTAGCCTGGTTTTTAATACTTACATTTTTTATATCATCACTATATATGAATTCATACAGCTTGAATAAGAGAGAACGAAGTAAAATTACTAAATAGAATATATATAAGAACAGCAAGTAATTTCCATACAATGGGATATTAATTCTAATAATAAAAGACTGTATTTCCATACAATGAAATGCAGCAATAAATAAAAGACGTTGCTGACAGCATAGGTCAAGCACACAACTTCGACTGAAATAAATAAAGGCTTAGATAAATGTATAGAATCCATAGAAATTCAAACAGCAAAGTGATCCATTTATGCCATATGCGGTTGCAGGTGTCTGTTGTTGATCATAATTCAAGGGCTTTTGGTTGCAGGCGGTGGTGATGAGAGGAATGGGATGGAAGGAAATGTAGTTGGAATAGTTGGGAAGGAGGGAAGGGTTGGAAATGGTGGCAAGGTGACCTTTGGGATTGTTGGGCTGGTGGGCAAGGTCGGAAATGGAGGCAGAGTTGTCGGTATCGGCAGCGACGGTTGAGTCGTCGGCAAAGTTGGCTGCGTTGGCTGTGGCAATGTTGGTATTGTAGGCAAAGGCGGCAATGTTGGTTTGGGCAAAGTTGGCACCACCGGCGTTGTTTGTAAGAGATGGCGAGCGGCCAAGCTGCTGTTGATCATGCTGGAGAAGTTGAAGACAATGAAGAAAGCTAAGATGAAGAAGTTGCGAGAGGGCGCCATGACTGAAGGAAATTCACAAGGCAGAGAAGTTCTCTTGGGTTTGAATGGTGGTGGAAATGAAGGCTATCATCGTCAGGTTTATATAGGGAGATGGACGCCGACGCCGACGCGTACGTACGATACGAGGTTGTTCACCATGCATGCGTGCATGCAGGGTTGGTTGGTTTCTGATGATCCTCAGGCTTATGGTTAGGAAAAAACTGGAAGACCCTCGATGAGTTTTCCCGTTGTTAGGTCACCTCCTTACCCAACTTTCATTAAATATTATATGCAACGCTGAAGGGTTGTTGGGGTTTCTTCATTGAGTTACACTTGAGTGCAAGTAATTGGTTTTGGTTACCAAACATTTCTAATAATCTCTGTTTGGTTAGCTAATTAATTATCTAAGTTCATAGCGGTTCTGAAGCAAGATCTAATAGCCCCTGTGATTTCACGATTTCAAAACGTGTAATTTTTTTATTTTTTTTAAAAAGGTAATTATATAAAATTTGGGTTTTTGATAATTTTATGAATAAATATATTACAAAGGATGTCAATATCAAAACTAAAGTGGATGACGACTATTTTTGCTTTGAAGACAAGTAATTCAGTTTTGCAAATTACTTCCATAGTTTCTTTTGTATCTTATTTAATATTTAAATTAACTATTGAACTAAATGGATTATCGCTAATAAAAATAAAAACCTAAAAAGTTAGTTGAGACTAACGCAATATTGTGAAATAAAATTGTCATTTGTAGGTCGTAGCATTACTCTTACTTTATATTTTGATTTTATTTCCCAATATTAATATTATGGTCCGAACTAATTTTTCTTATAATTTAATAATAATTTTAAAAATTAGTTCTATTTTGAGAGGCTATGTTCCTTTTATCCATAACTAATACAGAGTTAGTTAGGAATAAAAACGTGGCTTGCATTTGTCGTTGGGATACCAAAATCAAATAGACATGGTCGCTTCCCTTGCCTTTGCCCTCCCTTCCCGCCCACTCCGATCTCTGAGAATGGCGAGGTCAGTGCTGGGAGTGCTGGCCTTCCTCCTCAGTTTCTACTCCCAGATCCCCGCACAGTTAGCCGTCAGCCTCAACGGAAATGCTAGTTTCCGCCTCCGACCGACAAACGATACTTTGTGCGTGCACCTCATTCGGCCCGCTGGATACCATTGCTCCGAGCACACGGTACTCCCTCTCTCTCTCTCTCTCTCGTCAATTTGTATTTTAATTGAAGAGTAGAGTAGGATTCTTTGTTTTAGTCACCGTTCGTTTGGTTTGTGAGAAACTGGAGGAAAATGAAAGAAAATGGAAAGCTCAGAGCTATTGATTCTCTTTACTGGAACAAAAAAAACAAAATTAATTAACTCAGGTAAGACTTTCTGAGTTAAATTGAGCTTTTGGATTTTGGAATCTTGTTTGGTAATTGTTGCTTTTCTTTTCCTCAATTTTCTTGGGAGTCAAATAGCCTTACCATCTATCTCCATTCTGTGGTAAAATTTGTGAGCAATTCAAAAGTTGTCCTTGAAATTTGTGGTGGAAGTGTGGAATAGGGGTTGGGATTTTACTTGCTTTGGTTTCTTTGAGTTTTCTAGTGACCTAGTCTTGTTTTGATTATTTAAATCGTCGTTAGCTTAAACTTAAATTTGAAGTTTTCTTGTATTCTTAGGTTCAAACAAAGGATGGTTATTTATTGGCCCTTCAGCGCGTGTCGTCTCGTGCTGGGGATATAAATGAACAGCGGGGTCCTCCGGTTCTGCTTCAGCATGGGCTTTTCATGGTGAGCTTGCTCAATCTTTTTCGCTACATCTATATCCCAATTGGCCCGAAATTGGAAAAGAAAAGAAAAAATTGAAATCTTTGAAATGGTTTTATGGGTATAAAAATTGGATGAAGTTAGAATTGATATTGTTATGCAAGTTGGAGTGCTTGATTCAGTTAGCAACAAATCTTTCACTCTCGCTACTAATGACTTTATATAGCTTACTTGGTCTCAAAAATGGAACTTCGTATGCAATATACTGGTGGTCATGAATCTATGTTTCTTTACTCGGTCCTCACTACTGGTGTTGTTTCTTTAAATTTTATGTTCTGATAGTTATTTAAAAGGGTTCTTCTGGTGTTGAAGCAACAATTCTTCAGAAAAAAATGTTCCCGTCATTATATGTTGAGGCCTATACTGCTTCTTTCAAGGCAGTGTTCTCTGACTGTATGTGTGTTTTCAAATTCAAATGTCTTTATTGCTATAAGTTTTTTTACGTTTACCACTTGTTACAACCATGAATTTGGACACTATTTTTAGATGAAACTCAACTGTATGCCATTGGGAAAGATTAAATTGTCCTACCCTTGGTGATTGCAACAGTTCTATACAGTAAGTTTGGAAAATGTGCCTTAAAGTGGCTTGAAAAATTGTTCTTCCAATATAAGTTTTCAACAATGGGATTATGTACTTAAAACCATTGAGTTAAACTTGTACACTGGCTTTACTTGATCTCATTGTTTCCTAAATTTCAAATACAAACAGGGAGGTGATGTATGGTTTCTGGATTCTTCAGAGCAATCGTTGGGCTTCATCCTTGCAGATAATGGTTTTGATGTTTGGGTAGGAAATGTGCGTGGAACACGTTGGAGTCATGGGCATATATGTTTGTCTGAGAAAGATAAGGTTACATGGCACATCTCTCTTATATTGTTAAGTTATTTTCCAGTGTCTTTAAGGTAGGTTGTGCTCCTAGTGGAGTGCCTGTAAATTGCATGTAAAAAGTCTGGTTCTTCTGCTGATTAATTCCTTGCATTTTGTTAATAAAATAGGTAGGAGCACAATATGAAACATTATGGAGCTACAGAGTATGATAACTGTGTGTAAATATTATCAACAAATTATGGAGAAATTGAAATAGGTCAGCACACCATTATTCCTGAATCACTCTGGCAGGGTTGAGCATTGAACTATTAAACAGGAGCGAGGGAGAGGATGAAGGGGATCAAAAAAGGAGTACATATTGATACTCAAATTTGCAGTGAGATTATCAGTATCAATTTATCTTGAAAAGCTCTTTGCTATATAAGGATTTCTTAAGTCCTTTTTTTCTCATGATTCTAATATATTCATGTTGATTTATATCTCAGCATAAGCTTGTCTGAGGATTGACTAGTGTCCTGAGACTGTAATTATGTTGCATGGCAGTTTAATCAGGAATGCTTATACTTGCAGTTTCTAAATCATGTTCTGCTTCTGTAATGCGACTATACTAAGCTTCCGTTTTTCTTGCAGGATTTTTGGGATTGGAGTTGGCAGGAACTTGCTCTGTATGATCTTACAGATATGATATGCTACATAAATTCGATAACTAACACCAAAATTTTTGTTGTTGGACACTCACAGGTGTTGCACCTCTTCTTTTACCTTATACACCTCTTGCCTTTTGGCTGCTTGCTTTCCTATAAACTTAACTTATTTTCATTCTTTGCAGGGTACAATCATGTCTTTGGCTGCTTTCACTCAGCCAGATATAGTGGAAATGGTTGAAGCTGCTGCTCTTCTGTCTCCCATATCATACTTGGAGCATATCACTGCCCCATTTGTACTTAGAATGGTTAATATGCATCTTGATCAGGTATTCATCATCTGCTTTGTTGAATGACATTGTAGAAATGGTTTCTGGTGTTAAAAATGATTGTAGATGTATTTGTTTTGGACAGATGATTCTTGCCATGGGCATTCATCAACTGAACTTTAGAAGGTTTTAAACTACTTCTATCCTATTCTTTTTCTTCCTCTTTTGCTTAAAATTGAGGCTTTACCATTTAATTTTTTTGTGCTGTACATAATCTTCAGTGATTGGGGAGTCAACCTCATGGATTCCATATGTGACGGCCATGTAGACTGCAATGACTTGCTAAATACCATAACAGGTTCTTCTATTCTCTCTCTCTCTCTCTCTCTCTCTCTCTCTCTCTTCATGCTTGTATACGTGTGCATATGCTTGTTAGGACATGGGCATCTGACTGTATATGTGCAATCTGCGTATTGTTCTATGCACACACACATTCAGTTTGACATGTTTGATGGAAATATTTTTCTCCAATCTATTCTTCAAGGATTAATGTGGCATAATGTGTTCAGCTTCCAACCTTTTTTTTACATGGAAATATCTATGTTGCTGGCTTCGGTCATGCAAGTCAACCAGCAGTGAATTTTTCAACCTAATAGTTTCTTCAATATGAGTTGAATTCACTGATGAAAATATCTTTTGAAACTTGATCACATTTTTTTTACTTTAGGATCCTGTTTCTATATTGATGTGGGCCCTAGATAGAGTTGAATGTCAACAAAGCGATCTGTGAAGCAGACCCAAATTGTTTGGAATAAAGGCTTTGTCAAGTTCCCATTTTTCAAAACCTGTAATGTTCGCTTAACTTTTAAAGCTGAGTCCCATCCCAAACAGAATAATTCAGGACAAGTAGGTATAAAAATTTGAGAATTGGGGGGCAGTTAGGGAAAAAAATTTGATATATTCTTTTTGAGGAAGAATGGGGGAGGGGGGAAAGGGTGTGCTAGATGTCTGACTAAATTTAATAAAATCTTTAGTAATGTACTATTTTTGATTAATATTGAATCTAATATTTGTATTTTACATCGGTGTTCCGCTAACTGGAATTTTCTATGCTATGAAATGTGACATATGATGATCACTTTGGCCCATGAGTTGAGCCAATTTGGTCTGAATAATAAAATTCAGCAATCTCTAGTTAGAAGTATTTTCTTCTGGATGAAGTTATTTTGTATTCTGGTAAATTTTTTGTTTTCTTTTTCTTTTTCTCCCTTTTTGGATGTAAAGATATCCAGTTATGGTATGAAGTTTTAGAACTGCGGGGAGGGAGTTGTTCTTGTGAGTTTCTTCTGCAATCTTGTGGGACAGAAGCCATATTCTGTGTGTTATCAGATTGATGATTGCAACCCCATCCGATTACTTTTCCTTGTTACACTGGTTTCTTTCTCAGGACTTCTAGAGATTGAAGATTTGCAGAGTATACAATTGTTTGGATCATTTGGTTGGTACAATTGTTAGACCAGCTGCATATATTGGATTTGAATTGATGGGATCCTTGATCAATATTCCACTCTCTGTACCTTTCACCTAATTCAGCAATGTATCAAAGCAAATAATAATGGCACATTATTCCAACAGTTAGACTTTTCTTTCATATGGATTCTCTATTCCTAGTATTTGTATCATGGAAAGGAAAGTACCAGAAAGAGTGAATAGGAAATGAGATCTCCCTACCGATCCTTGATACATTTATGGGAGAAACATCTGCTTATCAAACTAATTATTTTGGTAGGTCTATTTGCTTAGGTGAAAAGACCCTTGTTACTGTAGTTAGGTTTAAGTCAGTGTAATTTGAATGCTCCATACTGGTTTTGTATTCCTTCTGCGGAGCAAATGCAGTGGCTTTATCTGGAACATTCCTGAGCAATTGTAATTGTTCATATCAAGGTAACAGTGGAGCTACAAGCAATTAAAATATACTTTCTGCAGATTCAAAGACTGATGCTAGTGATAGTTGAAGGATCACTAGACCCAATGTTGGGTCCCAAAATTAACCGAGACAAACAAATTTTTATCCTATAGTAAAAGAGAAAAAGGTTGCCTTCTGAACTGTATCAAAGTACCATCTGATTGAAGTACTTGTCGCATGTTAGATGAAGCACAAATAGCATAAGCCAACCTGTTTCAACACTGAGCAACCCTCTGAAAATAATACGTTCACTTGTTTTCCCTTGATTGGGATTAGTATTTAATATGTTATTATATATTCCCAATTTTCTGGTGCTGCGTTTCGGTAGTTTAAATCTTCCAGAACCATTTCCTGGATTCGTCATTACTTGATGCAATTGATGCTCTAATGTCAAATGTTAGCTCATTTTTGCTGTTACTATTTCCTGGAAGGAAGGCCAAATAGTTTTTATTATTCTTTTTTAATCAAGTTTTATATATGGTTAATAGGAGCGGGGTGAGGTAGATATAAGTCTCAAGTTCAAACCTTACAGTGTATGAAAGTAACAATATGGTAACTTATGCAAACCGAAAGTCGGAAGGCGCTCTTGTGCTATATTAAGATGCTTGATATTTAGGTGTATTTATTAACTTCTGATGAAGTTGTTTCAATGCAATTGCAGGGAAGAATTGTTGCTTCAATAACTCGCGGGTGGATTTCTATCTTGAATATGTACCTCACCCGTCATCTTCAAAGAACTTGCGTCATCTATTCCAAAGTATGCTCCAGATGTTTTCTTTTAGCAGCCTTCTTTATTAGTCAATTTTTATAACCTTATTAAGACTGAATTCCAGTGGTCTTCATGCATTATGTTTCAATTTTTAGAAGCTTGTTTTACACTTTCTAGTTGCAAACGTGTTGAGGCTAATGTATTAGAATGCTTCAATTTTTATTTATTTTTTATTTTATTATAATTTTTTTTAACATTGCTGATTTCTTGCAGTTTTGCTTACAATAATCTCGTTATGTTTTGCAGTGATTCGGAAGGGTACTTTTTCCAAGTATGACTATGGACTATTCAAAAACCTAAAGCTATATGGCCAGCCAAAACCCCCTGTATTTGATCTTGGCCACATACCCAAGTCATTGCCAATATGGATGGCTTACGGAGGCAATGATGATTTAGCTGATGTGATGGATGTGCATCACACACTCAAGGAATTGCAGTCCAAACCCGAGTTGCTTTATCTTGAGAACTATGGTCATGTAGATTTCGTGTTGAGTGTAAATGCAAAGAAAGATCTTTTTGACCATATGATTTTGTTTTTTAGGTCATGGGGAAAGTCTAGTAGTTTCTGAAATGTTGGCTTGCAATATGTAAATTGTATGGTCCGATGAAGTACTTTCCTTTTTTTTTTTTTTTTTTTCCTTTAAATTGGTAATGCATGGATGTATTTGACTAACTATATTGTACATATATTGTAAAAGTCATGCTTAAAAAATAAATAAATCGTAAAGGTCATGATATCCATCCCCCTTCTCTGTCTGATGGTGATATTATGAGCCAAAATTAAAGTGGTATTAGGTTTTATTACTTTTCTGTATTTTATAAATTAGTTCTTTTGCTTGGTATATACAACTCAATCACCTGTACGGAGTTGAACTAGTGGCCCCACCCTCTGTGCCTCGTTTATGGAGGAAGGATATGCCATTTAGTCCAAGGATGATTGTCCAGTATTTATTACATTTAATCTGAATTTTCTGTTTGGCTTGAAGAAAGGCAGGAGAAGAAAGATATCTCTAATTTTTGAAACAATGTGAAGTTTGGATAGTCACTGTAAGCTTCCGCATCCTTAACCTACCTCTTTTTAATCTTTTTTTTGTGCAGAAACAACAATGATGACTGTCTCTTTATAATCTTTTATTACTTTTCTGCACTGCAAAGGAGCCACCAGGATAGCAGGAAACTGAAACTTCATCAGAGGACATATGAGTGTCCAGTAAAGGTGTCTCCAAATGCATCAGGCTACTCATCAAAGATGCCAGGTTCCATCCTAGGCCTGTTGCTGCTAGATTGTTTCAGTTTTTCATTTGTAGTTATGTGTTTGTGAGGCAACTCTACCACACAAATGATTCTTTAAATTATAGGCAATACTTATTCACAATACCCTATTTAAACATGCATGAGTATGTGCTTTTATTTAGCTTTGACAGGCATCAAGTGATATTTGGAGAAAGCCAATCTCGCCTACTTTAGATGAATTCTAGTAAAGCTAGTTTAGAAGTTGGGAGAAATTGGAAAAACTTGCCATTTTTTTTTCTTTTTTTTATTACACTACAGAGTAATGCTAAACATTCTCATTGTGTCCTCTCAAAATTGATGTGACTTTTAAAATTACTATTAAATTTGTAGTAGATCACAATTAAATTTTGATTTAATAGTAATTTTAAAAACCACATTAATTTTGAAGGGACACAAGTGGATGTTTAGCAATACTTTACATGTTACACCCACTCTAATTTCCGTTTGTGGACAAGTAGGCATAATTCCCAGAACACTTGCTGCAACTTTATTCATATGCTTCCAAAAACAAATTCTTCGCATATCTCCTTAACACTCGAAAGCCCAAACAAGACCTGTGCTGTATCCATGAACCATCTTGGATCGACATTGGTCTCCTGTTATTGAGTGGTAGACTTGGAAGTCACAGCTGTACTTCTCTTCCTAATCTCGTCTGCAAATGCTTTAACATTCTGGTCGGATGTGCCACTGTCTGCTACTGCCTCCTTTGCTGCCTTCTTCCATTTCAATGCATTATACTTCATTTCCACTGCCTTGGGGCCCGCCATTGCATCCAGCAAGCACTTCTCAACCTCGTCTCTCAAGATCAATCTGTTTTCAGCTTGGCCACGGGATAATCTCACCCCCATTCCAAACACATCCACCAAGAACTTTGCATTAGTAACCTGGTCACCCCATTGAGGAAATGTCACCACAGGCATGCCTAAGGTGAGGGCTTCCACAGAGGAGTTCCAGCCACAGTGGGTGATGAAACACGCAACTGAAGGGTGTGCTAATACCTCTTCTTGCAGACTCCATTGTATCACCTTGCCTCTATTCCCAACTTTTTCCATGAAACCGTTGGGTAGAACGTGCAACTTGAAAGGGGCACCATTATGAGGTGGTTTCATTACCCACAAAAAGGATGTTCCAGAATTTAAGAGCCCGTATGCAAGCTCATCCGCTTGTGCTTGTCCTATGTTGGCGGTACTGCCAAAGGAGATGTATACGACGGATGCTGGGGGCTTTGAGTTGAGCCACTCAATGCAATCATCAGCTTTCAAAAAGTCGCCACGGATACTTGTGTGCATTGCTTTTGGGTTTTTGAACAAGGGGCCAACAGGTTTGATAATGCAGAGCTTTGACATGTAATCAATGATCTCGGGCTCGAGCTGCTGGAACGTGTCCATCAATATGCAGAATGGTTTTGATAAGTTGTTGAACTGGCGTAGGATGAGCCTCCGTAAAATGTGAAATGGACTAGAAGGGTGCAAGAAGTTAGGGACCTCATCGTATTTTAAAAGAGGCATGCAGGGCAGTTGAACATCAATCTTGGGCTCGGTTTCAGATGGGAAAGGCACTAGGTTATGGTAATAGTGATAATAAGCCGAAAAGACTGCACAGGACTGAACCCAGAGGACGGCATTAGGTATGCCAAGTTCGGTGGCAACATCACAAACCCATGGGTCAAAGGGGTTGTTTATAAGACATGAAACTGGACGATCCTGATGAGCATGTTTCTTGATTATTTGATGAAGTGCATTCTTTCCAGCAAGCTCAAGCTGAGGCAAGTATTCGTCAAGATCTTTTCGCCTAGGATCCTCCTCTTCCCAACCATCCTCAAAAAAATCAAACCTTATAAAACCATCTCCCACTGGAGTGGCTTGGTCAGTGATATCATTGGCTTTTCGCATATCTTTTCCAATGGTTTCTGTTGTAGAGAAAGTGACAAGCATACCCTGGGCAGCGAGTCTCTTGCCTAGTCTGAGCAAGGGGTTAATGTTCCCTTGGACTGGGAAGGACACCAGAAGCACATGAGTGGGAGCTTCAATTGCCATCGTGTATATTGTTTAGCTGGAATTATAGGAATGCAACTGCAACTGCAAGGAAGGAATACCCTTCATCACTTGCGTCTTGGCACAATACTAATACTAATTTTTCTTGAGAAACCAGCCCATTGGCATATACGGTTTGGTTCCTTCATTTGGTCTCGTGTCCTTCTTCCAACCACATAAATGCTTCGTTCCTTTTTCCCCAAAAAGTACTGGCATGTCTCTTCGATCCCACACCAATACCATAAAAGGACTTGCACGTTTCGTGATAATTAATATAGGACCCTTGATCTTTTATGGCCTATGCATGAGCGTGATTGCTCAAGGAATCCCATCCCAACGAGTTGATTTGATGCTTCCTTGGTGCTAACCAATCCCACCTGAACTTGTCAGAGCATGGTGATGGGTCACATTAGTGAAGTGGATCCAAATAACAAACAAACAGCTTTTTATTCATGAAGGACAATTATATAATATAATGATGATTTTATCTTTTTTCACAAGCACATGCCAGGCCGAAGGCATGATGGATTGGAGGTTTAGCTACTTTCACAAGAGTGTTGGACTAAGAGCAGAAGAATGCGCCTTCTCTTTCCCAACTACTGGGACTTGATCAGCCATAGAAATCTTATAGAGCTTGCTCAATTCCTCCCATTACTGACCTAGTTAAAGCATCCTGAGTGAATCAATGCGTAGTAAGGCCCCTACACTTGTGCTTTTCGAGCTTCGCGTAGGGTTCTTTTGATTCTGCACAAATGTCTGTTTCTAAACATTTTTCATAACTTGGTATTTTATTAAGCATTATGCATTTGGGTACGTAGCGTTTTCATAAACTGTTTTTGAAAATGGCTATTTCCATGAAAATTGCTGAATTCCTTCAACTAATGACCTAGTTAAAGATGATTAGGTATGTTTATTAATGTGTTTTTATTTGTGTTTGAAATAGTATTGTATGTCACATAAATATGAAAATAATTTTGTGTGTTTTGAATTGTTTAATTAATGTTTTTTTGTTTGACATGTTTACACAAGAGGAGGGAAAAGAGGGGGGGGAGGGTAACTTCTGCTTCATGAGACGTAGTCTCTAGTCGATTGAGTTACTTATTCTTTGAGACAATTAATGTTTTTGTTTAAATAACAAAAAGAGAATTTAAACCATGTTATTCTCGCTATAAGTGAAATTTTATCTCCCTATCTCTCATGCAAGTAGTCAACATCTATCATATTTCTTTAAAAAAGCCTTTTTCAAGATCCACGTTTGCCTAGAGTAGTGTTGCTTCATGAGGCGTAGTCTCCAGTTGATTGAATTGCTCCTTGTGACAATTAATGTTTTTTGTTTAAATAACAAAAAGATAATTTAAACCATGTTATTCTCGCTGTAAGTGGAATTTTCTCTCTCCCTATCTCTCATGCAAGTAGTCGACATCTATCCTATTTCTTTAAAAAAGCATTTTCTCGAGAACCACGTTTGCCTAGGGTAGTGTTGCTAACCATATTCCACCTTACCTTCTCCTCCTTGGATGCAACTTGTAACAATTTAACCGTACTTTTTCCTCATTGGATGTAACATATGTAAGAAACAGCCCGCACTTCATCATTGGAGGGATAATTCTTTAAATTCAATAAATCAACCATTAGATTTGTGGTCTCATGTGAATCTCACATAAATTCAATGGTAAATTTATTCATTCACTATAAGGATGGTTAAAAAATAATGAATTTTATCATTTTTCATTCTTTTAACATTTCTCATAGTTAAAAAAACACGTTTATTGGGACTGGGACTGGGACTGAGAGAAACCCTGGGAACTGAGAACGATGGATTCGCCACACAGTTCCGTCAGTTCACTTTCTATCATTTTGAGTAAATCCTATAAAGACCGCTTAGCTTTCCTGGGATTTATCCCGAGGGTAGTAAGGAATAGACATGGGATTGACAAAAAGAAAGACAGACTTGATAAGCATCAAATAAATGGTGGGCCACCAAAAAAAAAAAAAAAAACAAAAAGGAAAGATTTTCAGGCATGTGCTCTTTCTTGGTTTCTCTCTTTAGCACCACCTCCACTTTTATCTGCCTTCCTTTTGGTTTACTCTCTTTCCCTTTTAATTTTAGCAGCTTTTTTTCTTTTGGGGGTAAGGTGCCAATGCGGGTGGTTAAAAACTGCCCGCTAATCACTTAACTGCTTAATCGTATTAACCGCTAACCGCTTTATATAATATATTTTTATAATTATAATTATAAAAATATTTATACATATAACATAATCACTTGATTATTAAATCACAATTTTTTTTAAAAATAATTAAATCACAATTTGAGTATTAATATATTATCACTATAATTTATATGATTATATCATATAATCACTTGATCATTAAATCACAATTTTTTTAAAAAATAATTAAATCACAATTTGAGTATTAATATATTATCACTATAATTTATATGATTATATCACATGATCAATTGATCATTAAATCATTTGATTATATAATAACAAATTATACATATATAATATGACATATATATAATCACTTGATCATTGCTAATCAATTCATAGTAATACAACAATTAAATATCTAGAGACTTATTTTCAATGTATGTTATAAACTTATAAGTCTATATATGTTATAAATCTATATAAGTCTAGATATGCATATGAATAATATAAATGTATAATATCAATACTTAATCATATGATTCAATGACAATTCAAATACTTTATTCCAGACTTAAAGTGAATCATATTATTAATGTACAATGATGATATGATTCGTATAATATCAAATTAAGTAATTGACATTGGATTAAACAATGACTAATGTGTTTCTTATAAACACAATTTAAGTATTAATATATTATCATTATATGTTGTGAAAGTTCTCTGAATTATGAACATTTTTTTATATGTTGTGTTAAATATATATATATTTTATATATATTGTTTTTTTTTTTTAAAAAAAAAAAAAAAAAAAAAAAAGTTAACCGGTTATGATTTAATATTTAAGGAAATTTTTTTAAAGTATAAGTAAATGTAAATTTTGGATCAAATATTTTTGATTTTTTAATATGAGCTTTTTTTATAGCAATTGGGTCCAAGAAGACACTAAAAAAAAAAAAGGTAAAAAAAAGCCCAAAAACCCCAAAAAAGAAGCCCAAAAAGGCTCAAAAAGCCCTAAAAGAAAGCCTAAAAACGCAAAAAAAAAAAGCCTAATTTTGAAAAAGCGGTAAGCAGACGGTTATCTATTTCACTAACCGTTAAGACTGTTACGGTTAGCGGTTAACCGTAACCGCCTTGACACCCCCTAAGGGGTTTGGATCTTAAATTTATTGCAATCTCTGTACCCAAGCAATTCACGTGCCCCTCTTTCCATCTTTTCCGAACAGGCGAACACTTCTCAGTCCACGTCAAGAACACTTCTCATTCCACTGACGGCCTTCGTTAAAGGGCATGCACGCTGCCTTTCATTTCAACAAGCCATGATATAGCCATATGGTTGTGTTTGTTAATGGGTTTTGTGAATATGTACTTAAAATTGATTGATGTAAAAAAAAAGTAACAATATTTTTTTTTTGAAAATGTGAGAAAATAAAAATCTTTGGTATGGAAAAATGAAAAAAATTTATTTTATAGTGATATTTTTATTTGGAATTGTGTTTATCATATATATATATATAATAAACACAATTATATTCAGTCCTTTTTATGGCCATTACGATTTTCTGAATTTCTTCTGGTAAATGCTCCTGCAACATATATGGATTCAATTAACGGAATTTTTTAGATCAATTTAATACAATTATGATCATATTATTCAGAAAGGATAATTGGAATATACTCCCAAAAATGAGTCTGAATTTCTCGTACAAATAACAAATAACAAAGAATTAAGCTGCACAAGGGGAGGGAAATGGGGAAGAGAGATTCAAATTAATGATCTCTATTTCATGAGACGTGATCTCCAACCGATTGAGCTACCAATTTGAAACTTTTTGAAATTGTATTTGGATGACCTTCTTGTGCAATTAAAAGTTTGCAAATAGTAACACTTAGCTAGGAGTTATAATTAATTAAACAAGGAAGCTAGAAAAATTTAGCTATTATTGGGAATAAAATTAAAATCCACCGTGGTCCCACTCAATCTGGAATATAATGAAGCCAACAAATAGAAGTTAATTAAGATCTTTTCCATCTCTCAAAACAAAAACAAAAAAATTAAATAAGATCTTTTCCTCATGAAAACACTCCATTTATATGGTAATTAACCAGCATGATATTTACATTCAAGTAAAAAACTGTTAAAGTTTAAACCTTATAAAAGGGACTCAAGGCATGCATGAGGCCTGGCATCATCAGCTACGGAAATTGTTAGAAAACAACAGAAAAATAGTTCTGGTTTTGTTTTTGAAAACACTTTTCAAAAATAAAAACAATAAATAACTTTTTTTCCAAACAAGTAACTCTAAAAAAAAAAAAAATAACTCTCGCTTGACGATTTCACAAAGAAGAAAATTCTGTTGTGTGCGGCGTCTTACACTAGCCGAATAATAGCATATGATTTGAAAGAGGGTGAAAGTCGGGTTAAGGAGGCCAACGGCCCAACAGGCCCAACACCAAAACCAAGTAGAAAACCAATTGGGCCAGGATGGAAACAAGTCAAGTCAACTCTACCAAATAAATGGCTCTATGCAAAAGACATTCCAATTTCGTATTTAATATATCCCTTGTTGAGAATAATTTTTATAGGGTCTTGGCACAAATTAAAGTTTTTGTGCCCTCCAATAAGAAGGCGACACATCAACATGAAACACTATAACAAAAATATGGTGTTCCACCTCATCTTTTTTTTAGAATACCTAAAACAAAACACATTCTAAAATAACCTTTTTCATATTTTTCTCCAAAGCCACCCCAACCACCAACCCGAGGAGACACCACCGGTACAGGAAACGCCGGGTAAGGACCAAGCAGAGAAATTTTTTCTCTACTGCTAGTGTGTGTGTGAGAGAGAGAGAGAGAGAGAGAGGGAGATCAGGGAGAGGGAGCACCGACAGCATAGAAAAAAAAATTTCTCTGTTGCAGCCAGTGAGAGAGAGGGGTGCCGGAGAGAGGGAGGAGGAGCTTGGTCCTTACCAGGCGTTTTCTGTACCAGCGTCATCTCCGGCGTTGTCTCCTCAGGTTGGTGGCTTGGGTGATTTTGGAGAAAAATATAAAAATGTTATTCTAGAATGTGTTTTGTTTTAGGTATTCTAGAAAAAAGATTAGGTGGAACACCATATTTTTGCTACAGTATTCCACGCTGATGTGTCGCCTTCTTATTGGAGGACACAAAGGCCTTGGTTTGTGCCAAGACCCTATAGAAGTTTTACCTTCATCTGGATCCCCTAGAATTCTTAGAGAAATTTTAGTTTCTAAAATTTCATATTCAGGCCATCCATTTTCATCAAAGCTTCATTATTCTGTCACGTGTCCCACTACTAATAAAATAATAATAAAATTTTAATGATATTAATGATATTAATAATCATCATTATTTTATTTTATTAGTAGTGGGACACGTGGCTAGATAATGACTCTTAGATGAAAATGAATAGCTTCGATCTGAAATTTCAAAAACTAGAATTCCCCTAAGAATTCTAGGGAATCCGAATCCCGTTACCTTCTGCCACACTTTTATTTCACTTTGACAACCATTAAAGTGATTGATATACTCAGAAAGCCGTTTAGGCCGTTTTTTTATACAGGTATGATAAAATCACAACTTTTTTGAACAATTTTGGTCCAATTTTTTTTTCTTTTTTTTTTAATCTTATTTAAAAAATAAAATAAAATTATGAAGCAATAACATCTTATGTGGTCTTTTTTTTATTTGATATATATATATATTTTTTTTTAAAAAGGACCAAATAAAAATTAAAAAAAAAAAAGAAAGATCATATAAGAAGTTATTGCTTAAGAAATTTTTTTATTTTTTTATTTAAAAAAAATGACCGCATAAAGAAAAGTTGGGCCAAAATTGTGTCAAAAAGTTGTACCTTTATCATTTATCTTCTTTATATTCAAACATTTGAAAAATGACACCTAATAAAAAATAGCTGAGAATTGAACATATTTTTATCAGTATAATAAGTCTCATCTCAGTAGAATAAGATAATTTAATAATTTCATTAAATGAATCTCCCAATACCGAAACACAACATTTATAATATACTATCTGCTTATCCAAGATAATGACAATCTAAAATATTACAAAAGAAAGGATAAATATGATAAGGATTAATCTGGAAGTTACATAATTAAACACAAAGTAGTTGACTGAAAGATGCTGACTTCGTCAGAGAGAGACGGAGAGGTCTATTCTGCATGTTGGGTATAGTAGATGCTAGTTGGTCTCTTGTTATTGAGTGGTTGATGTGGAATTCACAGCACCACATGATCTCTTTCTAATCTCGTCAACAAATGATTGAATATTCTGGTCGGAGGAGCCACCCTCTGCCACCGCTTCCGCGGCTGCCGCCTTCCATTTCAATGCATGTTGCTTCTGCCTTGTGGCCCGCCGTTGCCCCCAGTAGGCATTTCTCAACCTCATCTCTCAAGATCAACCTGTTTTCTGCTAGGCCACGGGATAATCTCACCCCCACTCCAAACACATCCACCAAGAACTTTGCATTAATAACCTGATCACCCCATTGAGGAAATGTCACCACCGGCATGCCAAAGGTGAGGGCTTCCACAGAGGAGTTCCACCCGCAGTGGGTTACGAAACACGCAACTGAAGGGTGAACTAACACCTCTAGTTGCGGACTCCATTGTATCACCTTCCCTCTATTCCCAACTCTTTCCAGAAACCCATCAGGAAGAACATTCATCTTGAAAATGCAATCTTTTTGAGGTGGTTTCATTACCCATAAGAAAGAGATCCCAGAATTTAAGAGCCCGCCCGTAAGCAAGCTCATCCACTTGTTCTTGTACGACATAGGCAACACTGCCAAAGGAGATGTACACGACCGATGCTGGGGGCTTGGAGTTGAGCCACTCCATGCAATCATCAGCTTTCAAGACGTCGCCACGTATAGTACTTGTGTTTGATGCTTTTGGGTTTATGAATAAGGGGCCCATGGGCTTGATCATGCAGAGCTTCGACATGTAGCCAATGGTCTCGGGCTCGAGCTCCAAGAATGTGTCCATCAATATGCAGAATGGTTTGGATGAGTTTTTGAACTGGCCTAGGATGATCCTCCCTAGAAACTGAAATGGACTAGAAGTCTAGAAGGATGCAAGAAGTCAGGGACCTCATTGTAATTTACAAGAGGCATGCAGGGGAGTTGAACATCGATCTTGGATTCATATGGGAAAGGCACTAGGTTATGGTGATAGTGATAATAAGCCGAACAGGATGCACAGGATTGAACCCAGAGGACGGCATTAGGGATGCCAAGATCGGTGGCCACGTCACAAACCCATGGGATAAAGGCGTTGTTTATAAGACATGAAATTGGATGATCCTTGTCGGCGTGTTTCTTGATTATTTTGTGAAGTGCGTTTTTTCCAGCAAGCTCAAGCTGAGGCAAGTAAACTTCAAGGTTTTTCAGTCTAGGGTCGTCTTCTTCCCAACCATCTTGAAAAAATTCAAACCTTATAAAACCCTCCCCCACTGGAATGGCTTGGTCGAAGATGATGTTGTTGGCTTTTCGCATATTTTTGCCTATGCTTTCGGTTGTAGAGAAGGTGACTAACATGCCCTTGGCAGCAAGTCTCTTGCCTAGTCTAAGCAAAGGGTTAATGTGGCCTTGGGCTGGGAATGACACAAGGAGCACATGAGTGGGAGCTGCGGAAGCGATGGCGTTTCTTAGAGATTGATAAAAGCTTGTGCTCAACCGAAAGCAAGTATATATATAAGGCAACCGGCAAGGAAAGGAAGAGGCTTTGCTTATGCAACTAGGAGTGGAAACAAGCTGAGCTTGAGTGAGTAGTGCTTGTCCAAGCTTGGCTCGTTGAATTTTTTGTCGAGCTTGGCTTGCATCAGATTACTTAAATTTTGTATTTATCCATAAAAAAAAATTCAAAGAAACATAATAAACAAATTTTATTAATGATACGACCATCAAGGAAACAAGGTGAATGCATGTGAGAGATCTATCGAGTGAGAAAAGAAAGATTATACCAAATAAGACTTATATTCACGTCACGTAATTGCCTCTCTCTGTGAACCTTGTCATGACCACTGCTACATGAAGCAGAGTTAGGTGGAGGCATGGTCACTAGGGGTAAGGAGCATCGATCAAATATTATGTCTGATTTGAAGGGATTTAGGGTTACATTCAAATGTAAAAAGTGAAGAGAGGAAGAAGCCGAAATGAAGAGTCAGCTTAATATTGTAACACTTGGCAGTTGGCATAATTAAATTCTAAAAGAAAATAGAGAATTAAGGAATAAATAAAATAAATAAAGTAATTTCAATTCGAACGAGAAAGATTAATGTCCAAGTGTTAGTGAGGTTCATCGGTTGGAAGAATTGGATGATCGAGATCAAATATGGGATAATCTCATTCGAACATGCCAATTACTTTGTTCGAACGATGGACAATGACATCTCTCTATGTGTCATCACGAGAGTAGTAGGTGCGGATCAATAGACGTGACCAAAAAGTCGACTAGAAGAAAGGGTAACTAATTTAATTGGTTGTGTCCCATTCGATAAAGTATAAAAGGTCAATTGATTGGTACGTACGAACACCGATCCAAAAGTTTCACGTGCTCGATCTGCTGCTTCAAGTTCATGATTGATGAAGGATCATATCAATGTTGCATATTTTAATGTTAGAATATGAAACATTGATAATAATTATAAACACTTTTTTTTTTTTAACTAGAATCTTTTAGAATTCATTGATAAAGATCACAGATGATAAAACTCTGATAAATATAACCCAATGCTATGAAATTACAAAGTTGTTGGGAATAAAATCACACTACAAGCCCACCAGGTTTTGGGCATTAGGGCTTTAGATCCACGGAATTATTAATTAAATAGCAGGAGATACAGTCCAAGTAATGCTCTATTAGAATAAAGAAGTCCTACTCAATGTCTATATTAGAGTAAGAACCCAAGTCTAATTACAGCTCTCAGGCATCCCAATTCAAGTCAAATAATAAGAGTTAGTCCAAGTCTACCTCAAACTCTTAAGCCTATAAATAGGCCCCTACACAAGGTATAAAAGGATCTCTCTGATATTCGATAATCTCTCTCTGATCTATTCAATTAGGTTGAATTATTGAGCTTTGTTCACCACAAATTGCTCTTCTCTGAGAAACTGATTTAGGCATCGGAGTTTCCTCGGCATAAACGCTCGGCGAATCCTTTGACGCTCTTACTATTTTGCAGCTATCACGGTGCATCACAGGCGTATTCCAAATCTAGCACGAGCACACCTCGAAGAACGTGTAGCTCACACCATACAATAAAATTCTATCTATGACATCAGCTTCTGCTAATCCATATACAACTTCAGTTATAAATAGATATGCTTCGAGCAAATTAAATCTAAGACATAGATAGCCCAAATTTCGAAAACTTATTTTCTGGCCATGAGAGATAATCCCCACACCGATCTAATCTTCCTCGGTCCAAAGGTCAGGACTTGGCACATGAGATTCATGCATCGACACGTGAGAAACACGCTCCAGCACGTGAGACTCTATTGGTTGATCGGTGGAAAATGGAGAAACTGGCCAGGTATAAGTAGATTTGAGTATGAAGAACTAGATCTAGATCTAAAACTAAATCTAAAATAAAACCATCAAAACGGAAACAAAAAAAGATTACAGGTAAGATACCGAGCACTACTACCAATAGAGAAAGAAGGAGAGATGTTGAGGAATAATTTCACATTGCTTGTGGACAAGATCTTGTACATGTTTATAAGGAATGTGCAACGCTCTCTTATTGAACTGATTTTATGAAATGATTTAGACTCACGAATTTCTTTCTTGGTATTAGAGCCTACCACAGGATGAATGAGGCCCACACTACTTACCCCGTGACAATGACCAAGAAAAATATTAGCCTGCACGTGAGGGATGGTGTTGAAGAATAATCTCACATTGCATGTGGACAAAATCTTGTGCATGTTTATGAGGAATGTGCATCACTCTCTTATTAAACCGATTTTGTGAGATACGTTAGGCTCACGGATTTATTTAAAGAGAAACATGGAAGGGGGAGGAGCCATTTTTCCCTCATGTGTTTTTTTCTCTTGGCGGCTCAAGCCCAGTTAATACACTAACTAGTTAGTTCATAAACTAATATTTTATCTAGTTATAATTATAAGCACCTTGTCATTAGAGCTAATTAAATTTTTGAGAAAATTACAGTTTACCCCCCCAAAGTTGACAGTGTTTTTCAATTTGAACACCAAAGTTTCAATTTTTGCAATCCACCCACCCAAAGTTTCAATTTTTTGCAATTTTACCAATTGTATCCAAAACTTCCCATATTGCCCCTAATTTTTAATTTTTATTTTTTATAAAAAAAATTTTAAAAAAATTTTCGGGGTGGCCGTAGCCACCTGGCCACCCCTTTGGCTATCTGGCCATTTTTGCACCCCCAATTTTTATTTTTTTTTCATAAAAAATAAAAATTATGGGCAATATGGAAATTTTGGGATAATATTGGTCGAATTGAAAAAAAATTGAAACTCCGTGGGGGTGGATTGCAAAAATTAAAACTTTAATATTCAAATTGAAAAATACAATCAACTTTAAGAGAGTAAACTGTAATTTTCCTTAAATTTTTATTTAGACTTAAATGAATAATTAGGTGATCATTTTTATTTATAGCTCAACCGTACAGCGTGGTTCCAGTAGTACTGGACAAACAAGATACAATTATTGAATTACGGAACAGGGAAAAAAAAAAAAACAAAAAAAAAAAAAGCTTCCCCGCAGAATTCCCTAACTTTATCATATATTCATATGCTTCGAGAAAACAATTCACAGAACACCAAACAAGATGTACGTGGCCCACAAATCCATGAACAATATATGCATGTTCGGTAGATGTTGGTTGGTCTCTTGTTATTGAGTGGTTGACGTGGAATTCACAGCACCACATGATCTCTTTCTAATCTCGTCAACAAATGATTGAATATTCTGGTCGGAGGAGCCACCCACTGCCACCGCCTCCGCGGCTGCCGCCTTCCATTTCAATGCATATTGCTTCATTTCCACTGCCTTGGGGCCCGCCGTTGCCTCCAGCAAGCATTTCTCAACTTCATCTCTCAAGATCAACCTGTTTTCTGCCAGGCCACGGGATAATCTCACCCCCACTCCAAACACATCCACCAAGAACTTTGCATTAATAACCTGATCACCCCATTGAGGAAATGTCACCACCGGCACGCCTAAGGTGAGGGCTTCCACAGAGGAGTTCCACCCGCAGTGGGTTACGAAACGTGCAACTGAAGGGTGAGCTAACACCTCTTCTTGCGGACTCCATTGTATCACCTTCCCTCTATTCCCAACTCTTTCCAGAAACCCGTCGGGAAGAACATTCATCTTGAAAATGGAATCCTTTTGAGGTGGTTTCATTACCCATAAGAAAGAGATCCCAGAATTTAAGAGCCCGTAAGCAAGCTCATCCGCTTGTTCTTGTCCTATGAGGGCAAGGCTGCCAAAGGAGATGTACACGACGGATGCTTGGGGCTTGGAGTCGAGCCACTCGATGCAATCATCAGGCTTCAAGAAGTCGCCACGTATACTTGTGTTTGGGTTTATGAATAAGGGGCCCACAGGCTTGATCTTGCAGAGGCTTGACATGTAATCAATGGTCTCGGGCTCGAGCTGCTTGAATGTGTCCATCAATATGCAGAATGGTTTGGATAAGTTCTTGAACTGGCCTAGAATGAGCCTCCCAAGAAACTTTAATGGACTAGAAGGGTGCAGGAATTCAGGGACTTCATCGTAATTTAAAAGAGGCATGCAGGGGAGTTGAACATCGATCTTGGGCTCGGATTCAGATGGGAAAGGCACTAGATTATGGTGATAGTGATAATAAGTGGAAAAGGATGCACAGGATTGAACCCAGAGGACGGCATTAGGGATGCCAAGATCAGTTGCCACGTCACAAACCCATGGGATAAAGGAGTTGTTTATAAGACACGAAATCGGATGATCCTTGGCGTGTTTTTTGATTATTTGGCGAAGTGCGTCGTTTCCAGCAAGCTCAAGCTGAGGCACGTAGTCTTCCATTCTTTTTCGTCTAGGGTCGTCCTCTTCCCAACCATCTTGGAAAAATTCAAACCTTATAAAACCCTCCCCCACTGGAGTGGCTTGGTCGGAGATGTTGTTGTTGGCTTTTCGCATATTTTTGCCTATGCTTTCGGTTGTAGAGAAGGTGACAAACATGCCCTTTGCAGCAAGTCTGTTGCCTAGTCTGAGCAAAGGGTTAATATGGCCTTGGGCTGGGAAAGACACAAGAAGCACATGAGTACTGGGAGCTGTAGAACTCGTCATTATCTTGTTTCTTTGGGTGTTTGAGTATTGAGAGGCACACAGAAGCTTGTGCTCAACAGGAACCAAGTGTGGCTGAATTGTAGATATATAAGCTAGGCAACTGCAAGGAATTATTAGAACCCATCATATCGATTGTTTTCGGCCTTGATCATAATATCTTTGTTTGTCATCTTCTTATCCAAGTCTTCGCATGGCATGATATTGATCTCCACCATCAAACATCCACACCAACCATAAAAAGATCTCACCAACCATTCACATTCTTGTAAAAAGTAAACACGTTAGGAATTGATTTTGAGATAAATAGTATCAGGACTTTTTTTTTTTTTTTTTTCCTTTTTCAGCCTTTTGGCAAATAGCCCCAATAAAAACTGAAAAACACATCAATATCTTTGACAGAAGTAATGCTGAAAGTCACTTTTGTGTCTATCTTGTGCCACTTTAAAAATGATAAATAGTATCGCTAAGCTGACGAATGTTGTAGATCTCATCTAATCTTCGCCTTTTCTCATTTTTATTTCTTCGATTTTGAAAATTTATCCAAATTTCTTTTTCTTTTATTTTCCCCAATTTATCCAAATTTTTGGTAGTTAAAAAATGGAGCAACCATGTTTCTTCTCAAAATAATTTTTTTTTGGTGTCCGTTTGGCCGCAAAAAGGATAAATAAATAAATAAATAAAAAATGGAATGAGAATTTTGATAGGATTCTTAAAATAATTTGCTCACGAAGCCCAGATGTAGGCACAGTAGAGTGGGCTTACAGCAGCCATTTGAGTTGTGGCTTATCTTTACGAGAGATTTCGGCCCACTTGCATGATTATCTTTTCCCTGTAAACTACCCGCCAAAAATGAAAAAAACGAAGTTGAGAAATCGAACGAAATGGCTTATTTTTTCAATTATGAGAGAAATATATTGACCCAAGTTGAATAATTTGTTTATAAAACTCAGAGTGAGAAATAGAATACAGCAGAATATATGTTAGGTACTTCTTTTTTCTTTTTTTTTTGAAAACTGGATATTTTATTCCATAGCTCGTTCAAAAAATGATACAATCAGAGGGAATGTGTAGTTTCCTCTCTCTTTATGATATCATAGATACACGTGGGTATTTCATTCCTCCACGTAATATCGACGACATGTTTGATGGCCTCCTTGGCTAAACCATGGGCTGCATAATTACCGTCTCTTGGGATAAATTTAAAGCACGAATCATAAAGGCCCGCCATACCCTCTTGGATATCTTCCACGAAGTGCCCATATCTACTGTTGCATGGTTGGCGCGAATTAACTTCATGTACAATCTGCTTTGCATCCCCTTCAAAGATTAACCCTTTGGAGCTCAACTCTTTTCCCAGAATCAGCCCTTGTACTGCTGCGATGGATTCTGCCATTGCCGGATCTACTTCAATCATTCTGGTTATGCTACGTGCTGCAATAACCCGCCCATTACAATCTCGAGCTATAACCCCCAAGCCAATTCTTCTACAGTTTTTCCCCACAGCAGCATCCCAGTTGATTTTCAGCATTGACATTGGAGGGGGCTGCCACACTACTGATGGTAAAATTATTTGCTGCTTAGGAGCTGCCTCCACCATATTTGCTGCCTTGTATTCCTCCAGCATTGATATTGATTCTTTCAGCAGTTGATTTGGGTGCATGAAAGAACTTTCGTGTACCACCTGGTTCCGTCTTAACCATAAGCGTCTGGCAATTACCGAGAACAGTTCCACCTCTCCTATGTCACCATGTGCTGCCACTTCTTCAAAAATAGAGATGAAATCCCTCCCACGAGAGGCCAATTTCTGCAGCTTCCGGGTGCTCCCACCCCATACATCTCTCGCCGATGCACAGTCCCATAGAATGTGGGACACAGTTTCCTCCTCGACTCCACAAATCGGGCACATACTATCCTTCATCACACCTTTCTTGAATAAATTCTTCTTGGTTGATAGCACATTGTTGAAGGCCTTCCACAGAAACATTTTAACTACATTTGGCACCTGCAACTTCCAGCAGGTTTTCCAAACTGAATTATGTTTCTCTGTCTCCGAACTGCCACTGCAAGAAAAATCTGCTAGTTCCATCTCCATATGATATGCACTTCGAACGGAGAAGACTCCATTTCTCGTGCATCTCCATATCCGTCTATCCCAGGGTTTCAAAGGACTTAAGGGAATATTGAGAATAATGTTTGCTTCATCCTCCCAAAAAATATCCTTCACAACCGAGACATTCCAAGAATTGGTATTTTGATCAATTAGAGCACTTACCCGAGCTTCAGCCGGGATGGTGTTTCTCGGTGTCTGTACCGAGTATGACAATGGTTTTGGGATCCACCTGTCTTGCCACACCCTTATGTCTGCACCATCTCCAACCCTCCATATGGTCCCATGCTCAATAACAGATCTGGCAGATAAGATGCTTCGCCAGGCATAGGACGGTCTCCTCCCCATAGTTGCATCCATAATAGACCCATGCGGGTAATATTTTGCCTTGAAGATTCTAGCAACTAAAGAATCCGGATTTTGTAAAAGTCTAATCCGGATTAGGTACTTCTCTTGTACTAAGACATGCAGGATTTACATGAAGTTGTTCCACGTGTTCGGCTCGTGATTGGCTGTAGCCTATTGATGGACGCCACCTGCCATTAGTTTCAACAATGACAAAATTTGTAGTAACATTGAGCTTAATTGACTTGTTATGTCATGTACACATCCACTCAGAGTCTTCTTTAGGATAAGGTGATGAATCCTAGCCAAGTTTGAAAAGGTATATATAAAAATGAACAAGTTGATTTGAGCCACATACGTGTTATATATGCTACATGTTTAGTGGAAAGCTAATGAGATTTAGAGCAATTAGATCAAGCCTTATCATGACTTACTCATTTAATTTGAATTCTTTTTTAATGAGCTTCTAACTTCTAAGCCTATGAATTTTTACAAAGTTATATTATATCAACCATTTGTATTTGTTATACTTTTTCAATACGGAACTTAACTTTTTTAATTATTCACGAGTAATGCTATTTAGTTTACTGTTATATGATTGTCATGCAACTGAGATAACGTGATAATAAAAATTATATAAGAGTCCATTAAATACCAATACTATTTAGTTCTTTTTTCTTTTTCTTTTTTTTCTTTTTTTTTTTTCTTCTTCATAAAGCCAAAAGGCCGGCCAACTAGTTCCTTTCATCTCTCAAATGCATGAGTACTCATGCATTTGAGAGATGGTCGTGGATTCACATTCTATGTAATGACGTTGTCTATTGTAAATTTGTGAGAGTACTCAAATATTTCCTATTTCAACAGGTGCTTAGATAGCACGAGCAAGTAGAACATGAATTGCCCGAACGCCTGCACTCAATGCACATGCAATGGACATCTTCATTATCCACCCTATCCCCATCATGGCTGTTAGGTGCAAACTCTATTCTATTAGACACGTTCTTGGGGAGGTAAAGACTGTTAGGTTTGTGGGCGAATATGAAAGGATGATAAGGTTGTAGCTAGTTAACCACCTAAACAAGATATACCGTCGCATCAAAATGTCTTCTCTAATTACTAATTATTTGTTTGGATTAATTAACTAAACAAAATACGCATGCTTCTTTTCTATCATGTTGTGATGTCAAATATATATATATATATATATATATAACACTAAATTTTCAATTTTTTTTTCTTTTTTTAGTTTAAAATTTTTGTTGGCTTCGGTTAGAATATTTTCTATAATTAGTTATTATTTGGAATGCACGTGAATTAAGCATTTACCATGAATAACTGTCACACAGATACATCAAATATATATTATGTATAAATAGTTCTTTGAAGTGGTCTACTTTAGCCCAGGATTTGATATGAAAGTCTAAATGATGGTTTTATCAGATAATAAATAATTTAATAAGAGTTTTGAATTTATCCTTAACCTTACCCTTATATAATATATTTTATATAAATAATATCTTTTTTGATTTATATATTTATTATTTATATTATTTATATGACACACAGTGACCCTACAAAAAACAAAATTTTTGCTGACTTACATTTTCTGACGTGTCAGGTGGTCTGACACGTCAGAAAATCCTCCTGACGGGTCGGTTTTTATGTGTCTCAGGCGTTAAAATTATGGGTATCAGAAATGGAAAATTTCTGACGTGTCAAAATTTTTTCCTGACGTGTCAAATTTTAACACGTCAGTAAATGTTTTTAATAGAAAAAAAAAATCCATAAAAAATTTAAAAAAAGAAATTTTTTTTTTTTAATAATTATAAATTTCCTAACGTGTCAAAATTGACATGTCAGTAATTTAAAAATTATTAAAAAATAATAATTTTTCTTTTTTAAAATTTTTCTGGATTTTTTTTTTTCAATTAAAAATATTTTTTTTTAATTCTGGAATACAACCGTACATTTCTTCTCCCCCCAGCTTTCTCCCTGATCTCTTCCTTCCTCCATTTTCACTCTCTCTCTCTCTCTTCTTTCCTCCATTTTCAAAAACCCAAACCCAAAAAAACAAAAACCCAAATCAAAAAATAAACCTTATCCTTCTTCGATCTTCTTCTCTTCAAATCAAAATCTCTCTTCT
>NC_081544.1:2740884-2747879 GCF_901000735.1 Corylus avellana | reverse complement strand
ATGGGTTGGCCTGCGCGGCCACCCCCAGGCCACAGGGTGGCCGGCGCGGCCACCCCATGGTGGCTGGGGTGGCTAAGCGCCACCCCTAAGGGGTGGAAGTGGCGTTTTCGGGGTGGCGGCGTCAGGCGGAGTTGGGCGGCAGGTGAATGTGGGAGGAATAATATGGTGTTTTGTTCTCATTTTGAATTTGTGTGCTAAGATGAGGTATCAACTTATGAGTGGTGGACAGAAAATCCCCCCTTTTTGCCTTGACCGAATGGAAGTTATTCCCGAATTAATAAGATGAAGCCCCACACGCTAAGTTTCATTTTCGAGTAATTTCGACTGATTTATTGCAAGTTTGACTAAGATAATTAAAGTAGCCAATTAAGTTGATGATGATCTAGGCCATTCACCCAATTTCTTTTACAGATTAAACCTCCTGATCAAGACCCCTCTAATAGCAACATTAAAAGCATATATATTCTTGTGGTTGTACGTTGCAAAATTTTGGGTTACCAATGTGAATGGTGGAAATTAAGGTTTATAGGTTGCATGGCTACAATGCACTCTAGCTCTGGAATGTTTGACGAATCAGACTTTAATCAATGCACCCTACCATAAAGCAGACAGTAGGCATGCATTAAGTGTTTTCAGACTCAAACTGGTTCACCATAAAATTGTCCTCTGCTTCTTGTTTTCAATAAAACATGTGAAAGAGGATTTGATTTTTCTTTGCCACTTTTTTTCTGAGCAATTTAACCATTATGTTGTTAAAATATATTAGGGGATTTGATTGTAATTAATAGTAATTTTTCGTAATAAGATTTGATGATAATTAACTCTAATTGATTCGATTGTAATTAAATTTGAGGATAATCAAATTAGATTATCTACCCCCAATTTTTTATAGAGTTAAATACCTTACTCACTTATGTGGTTTAACTTTATTTTTTGGCCCATAAGATTTACTTTTTATTACAGGAAGTCTCTCTAGTTTGCTTAAAGACGAAGATGATCTCTCCGTCAAAATTCTATCCAAAATTTGACGAAACACCATGTCAACAGCAATCATAGTTTGACACGTATCCCATATAATTAATTAATTAAAAATAATAATTTTTTTTAAAAAAAAATTGGGGGGTGGCCGTAGCCTCCCCCTTTGGCCATTGGGGTCGTTCGGACACCCCCATGGGCCCATGAATATATATATATTTTTTTTCAATTTGGGGGTGGTTTGGCCAAAGGGGTGGCTACGGCCATTGCCCAATTTTATTTTATTTTTTTAAATTTTAATTAAATATAATTTTTTAATGTTTTAATTTTTTTTAAAATTAATATTTTTAATTAATTAATTATATGGACACGTGTTAAACAGTGATTGGTGCTGACGTGGTGTTCCGTCAAATTTTAAACGAAATTTTGATGGATGAACCATCATCGTCTTTAAGTAAACCAGAGGGACCTCATATGATAAAAAGTAAACCCTAGGGGTCAAAAAATAAAGAATTTAAATCAAATGGGTGAATAAGATATTTAACATTTTTTTTTATAATATGAATCTTTTGTATTGTAACAATATCAAGGAATAAGAGTAAAATGTAGCAATTTGGTCTTTTATCTAATAGACATAAGTCATAAATCAAACCATGTAAATCTTTGTTTCTTATATCCTGTATTCCGCTTTGTCTTTAATTTCTTTTACAATTATCTTTTCTTTTGCTATATAACATTAAACTCCACTAAAAGGGGTAACTTCACTTTAAACCATTGAATTATTGCGCGATTTGACAAGTTCCAAAACTTCAAAACCTCTAAATTTGAATTCCTGAACTTTCAATTGTAATCAATTTGAATTCCTCTGTCAGATTTTAAACGTTAATAGTGAAACAATGACGTTTATACCCCTGACTTTTTTATAAAATTCTAAATTTACCCTTAATTTCAAATTAAAAAAATTAAAAAAAAAAATCAGGGATATTTTGGTCTTTTTAGGTATTGCAAAGGCTAAATTTAACGAATGTCTTCAAATTGATTACCAGGAAAATGATCCCATATGGATGACCCACATGATTGTTGTTAAAATATATAAAAAAATATAATATATTTTTCGTATATTCCATAATTATGTTGATATCAAATATTCTCTATTTATGGGTTGATTGTAATCAGGCCCCTTTTGAAGTTTGATTAAAAGGGATTTTTTTACAATCAGCCCATAAATAAGAGAATATTTGATATCAACATAGTTATTGAATATAATGAAAATATATTTCGGCACGGTATCAGAGCTATTTCAGCATGGTATTAGAGCCACTTTCATGTGGCCCTCAATAATCACGCACCGCCTCCAGCCACCATGCTTTGCCGAAAGCTTCTGCCGGTTCTACCATATGCCACCACATTCCATCAATTACTTCGGTTGTCATGCTATTCGCCATAACTTTTGCCGCTCGTTCTAGATCAGCCGGAATCAACCCAAAACGACAACATCACGTGCACCACGTGCAGGTCAGGTTCAGTGTTCCAATCTGATAACCGCCCAAGTGGGCTCATTTTCTTTTTTTTGTTTACAATACAAAAGTCAATATTTATAGGGTAATGTCTAAATACAAGTATGTAATAAAATCCTCTTGATTTGATTACAATCAACCCATAAATAAGAGAATATTTGATATCAAAACAAGAGTATGGGTCATGAGAGGCTAGGAGGAGGGACCCGGGGTAGGCCATTGTCTTTAAAAAAAAAGGAAAAAATTATAAAGTAAAAAAAAAAAAAAAAAAAAAAAATTGGCCCTATTTTTAGATTTTTTGGCCATATCCAATAAAGACTTTTGGCTCTATTCTTAATTTTTTTTGAGCCATACCCATTAAGGTTTTTTTTATTTTATTTATTATTATTTTTAATTTTTGGCCCTTCCTTTCAAATACTCAATTTTTTTTTTTTTGGCCCTTACAGTAGTCTTTAGTTCATAAAAAAAAAAACCAAGAGAGTTTTTTTTTAATAAAAAATTCTGAAAACAAATTTTTGGGTGGCCCCATCCCATAAAATTTCCTAGCTCCGTCCGTAATGGAATATACAGCAAATATATTATATTTTCAGTATATTATAACAATTGTGACTTTTTGGGAGCTTCTTATGTATCTGCAACATGCTTTAAACAATCAATTACTAGAAGCCCCATGAGTCTAGAGATCAGGAGTGGGGACTGGCCAGTCCATATCCTCCTCTCATTTCAAAGAGTTATCGAGACAGCATTTTCCAAAGTTTCATAGCATTTTGTAATGACGTTGCTCACTACGACGGTGAGTGGGGCTGTGGGACCTACTGGGGCCATGGTATCGGTCTCTCAAAAGATATTTTAAAGAAAGGAAAAAAAAAATTATGTCTCCCCTAAACTCGAAAATTGATAGTCTCATCTCCAACTCTCCTCTACTGGTTGGTTCATACTTCTTAGTTTAATCCTGGGGTTTTCTTTATGTATGTATGTAAATTTATGTGTTTTTTTGTTGTTGTTATTTTCATAGAGAAAAGATCCAAGATTTACATACATACATAAAGAAAATAATAACCAACAAAAAACACATAAATTTCTAAGTAGCAACAGGAATTTCCAAGTTTCCAAGCAGACAGCCAATCTATGAAGGGGGAAAAAAAAAAAAAATCAACTTTTCAAAGTCTTAACCAAATTTCCAAGCCAAACAGGAGAAAAATTAACCAAAAGAAAACCCAGGATTAACCTAAGAAGTAAGAACCAACCGATGGAGGAGAGTTGGGGGGACCGGGACCTATCAATTTAGTTTGGGGGGGGACCAGTATAATTTTTTTTTTTTTTTTTTACTCCTTAAAATATCTTTTTTGAGGAGTAAAAAAGATATTTTTTTACTCCTTACTAGCTGGTCCCCCGTCCCTCCATCTCTGTGTGTAAGCAACATCATTGCAAATATGTATTAATTATAGAGACTTTTTGAAAGCTAGCTATAGCAATTTGAATAATCAGTAATATCTTTTTTGAGGAAGCACTACAAAAAAATAAATTTTTGCTGACTTACGATTCCTGACGTGTCAGGTGGTCTGACACGTCAGAAAATCCTTATGACAGGTCGGTTTTGACGTGTTTCGGGCGTTACAGCTGTGGGTGTCAGAAATGAAAAATTTCTGACGTGTCAAAATTGGCATGTTAGAAAAATTTTCTGACGTGTCCAATTTTGGCATGTTAGTAAATGTTTTTAATTGAAAAAAAATTTTCTTTTTTAAAAATTTTTTCTGGATTTTTTTTTTCAATTAAAAATATTTTTTTAATTCTAGAACAGTACGTTTCTTCTCCCCCCACGGCCAGCTCTCTCCCTGATCCTCTTCCTTCCTCCATTTTCACTCTCTCTCTCTCTCTCTCTCTCTCTCTCTCTTCTTTCCTTTCCTCCATTTACAAAAACCCAAACCCAAAAAATCTTCAAAAAATCAAAAACCCAAATTAAAAAATAAACCTTATCCTTCTTCGATCTTCTTCTCTTCAAATCAAAAATCAAAAATCTCTCAAATCAAATCAAAATAAACCAAATCAGAGCTTCTTCAAATGAAAAATCTCTCTTCTTCGATCCTCTTCTCTTCTCCTTTTTTTTTTTTTCTTCTGCTTCTCTTCTGATCTTCTCTTTTTATCTTTTTTTCTTTTTCTTCTGCTTCTCTTCTGATCTTCTCTTCTTCTTTTTTTTTTTCTTCGATCTTCTCTTCTCCTTTTGTGTTTTTTTCTTCTTGATCTGCTTTTCTTCTAGCTCTGCTGCCGTGCAGAGAGATTGAGAGAGAAGAGGGAGATTCAGAAAGATTGAAAGAGAAGAGGGAGATTCAAAAAGATTGAAAGAGAAGAGGGAGATTGAGGGAGAGAAAGAAGATTTGGAATTAAATAAGAAAAGTAGATGGGAAAGAATAAATAATAAAAGAGGGAAAGAAGAGGGAAAATTAAGTTGAATGTCCCGCTATTTTTTTTTTTTTGACGTGCTAGTGTTAGCACGTCAGAAACATATATATATATATTAAAAAAAAAAATAGAAGGCATGGGCGATAAGCCTGCTGGCCGGCCTTCCCAAGGCACATCCTGACGTGCCACATAGGCACGTCAGGAATTTATATATATATAAAGAAAAAAAAAAAAAAAAAGATAAAAGAATTTCTGACGTGCCAAAAATGGCACGTCAGAATTTCTAATAACTATTTTTTTTTTTTTTGGCAAATTGAAACTAAATAATAAGGTGATGGTGAAAATTATTAACAAGAGTTGCAACATCCCACCCCAATGACACACAATATTGTCCGCTTTTGGCTCCCCTTGAACTAGACTTCCCAGGAGGTCACTCATCCCGGTACTACTCCAGTAGAAGCACGCTTAACTGCGGAGTTTTGATGGGATCATGACCATCACGGCTTTAAAACGCGTTGTTGTCATTAAGGGTGTAGTATACATTTAAGCACATCTCCATCTCTATACCCGGCGATGTGGGATGTCACAATCACCCCCTTTTAGGACCTAGAGTCCTCGCTGGCGACCTTCATGGGATTAGCCCATTCTTGTCGTCCGCCCCAGCGAGCGCCCACTAGCGACCTTCATGGGTTTGTGCACGCTCCCCCCATCTCAGGCTGGGCAATGACTCTGATACCATATGTAACATCTTCATGCTTCAGTATGATATTGCTTGGTTCAAGCCCCACGGTTTTATTATTGGGTTTACCGCCAAAATGCATCATACCATTTAGAGAGAGTATATTCCATATAAACACATCATCTTTTCCATGCCCAACAATGTGGGACGTCACAATCACCACCTCTTAGGACCCTCATGGGCTTGTGCAAGATCCTCTCATCTCAGGCTGGGCTATGGCTCTAATACCATATGTAACATCCCACCCTAATGACACAATATTGTTCGCTTTTAACTCCCCTCGAACCAGACTTCCCAGGAGGTTACCCATCCTGGTACTACTCCAGCAGAAGCACGTTTAACTACAGAGTTCTGATGGGATCAGGACCATCACGGCTTTAAAACGTGATGTTATCATTAAGGGTGTAGTATACATTTAAGCACATCTTCATCTCCATACCCAGGCGATGTGGGACGTCACAAATTCTGACGTCCCACATTGCCTGGGCATGAAAAATATGATGTGTTTATATGAAATATACTCTCTCTAAATTGTATGAGACCTTTTGGGGGCAAACCCAATAATAAAACCGTGCAGGCTTGATCAAAATCGGACAATATCATACCATTTGGAGTAGGGGTGTTACATATGGTATTAGAGCCATAGCCCAGCCTGAGATGGGGGGAGCGTGGAGCGTGCACAAGCCCATGAGGGTCCTACGAAGGGGTGATTGTGACGTCCTACATTGCCTGTGCATGGAAAAGATGATGTGTTTATATGGAATATACTCTCTCTAAATGGTATGAGGCCTTTTGGGGGTAAACCCAATAATAAAACCGTGCGGGCTTGACCCAAAGCGGACAATATCATACCACTTGGAGTAGGGGTGTTACAAGAGTAAATAAGATGAATGGAGATATTAATTCACTCAATAAGTAAGATGTGGTTCAAACCTAAATGATATATAACGTGCATGGTTCAAACCACACTGATCTAATATTAAATAAAAATTTATTAACGTGCATGGTTCAAACCTAAATGATATATAACATTTTTCTCGTTCGTGCAAAAAAAAAAGACATAAAGCAGAAAACAGATTTTAATTTTTTTAATTTCTACACTAAGCGAATGGAGAATAATAAATCAAAGAAATCTGGATCAGAAGGCCAAAAGAAACAATATAATTATTTAATAAAGATCTGGAAAGATTTTGAGTCTCATTTTCATTTAAAATCCTTCCTAATAAAAAACAAAAGTTAGGTGAAATATATATAATATAAAATAAAAATGATATAAAAAAAAAACAAAAAAATTATCGAAAAAAAAAAAAACAAAAAAATTATCGAAAAAAAAAAATCTAAAATTCTGACGTGCCACATATGGC
>NC_081544.1:2721756-2740864 GCF_901000735.1 Corylus avellana | reverse complement strand
GCATGGTTCAAACCTAAAGGATATATAACATTTTCCTCGTTCGTTTGGAATTTGATTAAAATAATTAAATTAACATTATTCATATTGAAGTTTTGACATATATATATATATATATATATAGGAAAATATCAAATTGTCATCATGCTCGTATTATATATAACTGTTTGTTGTACACTAAAACAATTATGTAAAATGGTCCGATTGATTGACAAGAAAAGAAGAAGAAGAAGAAGACGAGGAAGAAAGAATTCATGAAGAAGAAAACCTAGTAGATGCAACGACAATTTCATTTCATCTTTCTTTGTTTTATCTGCAAATAAATAGTGTTTTTTTGTGCAAAAAAAAAAGACATAAAGCAGAAAACAAATTTTAATTTTTTTAATTTCTATACTAAGCGAATGGAGAATAATAAATCAAAGAAATCCGGATCGGAAGGCCAAGAGCAACAATAGAGTTATTTAATAAAGATTTGGAAAGATTTTGAGTCTCATTTTCATTTAAAATCCTTCCTAATAAAAAACAAAAGGTAAATGAAATATATATAATATAAAATGATATAAAAAACAGGGAAAATATTTAAAGAATTAATGCACACATATGGCACGCCGGTCTCTTTATCTTTTTTTTTTTTAATATCATGTTTATATATATATAAACATTATATTTACTAACGTGTCAAAGTGACACGTCAAAAATTATTGACGTGCCATTTTGACACGTCAATAATTTATTGACGTGTCAAAGTGACACGTCAATATTTACTGACGTGCCTAACTTTGACACGTCAGTAAATATTAAATATTAAGTTATTTAAATAAAAAGTTTTAAAATAAAATTGAATTCAAATTTACTAACGTGTCAAATATTGACACATCAGTAAATCCTGACGTGTTATATTCAACACGTCAGTAAATGTTGACGTGCCACTTTTGGCACGTCAAAAAAAAAATTGTTAACGTGCCAATTTTGGCACGTCAACATTTACTAATGTGGCAAAAAATGGATATTGTTTGCCACGTCAAAAAATTGCCCTTTTTTTGTAGTGTGAATACATTTGGTAGAGAGCCTGGCCCTAATTATGGGATTTTAAGGATGAAATCCTACCTGACAACAACTTCGTTTATAGCCTATAAGGATATTAAAATGTGTAAGGCATGTGTTATTATGGTCTAAGATTAGGGGTGGAGATCGGAGACAAAATAGAGTTAATGTTTGTCAATGCCCGCTATAGTAAATAAGTATGAATATTCTAATTAGGTTTCATATAAAAAAAAAAAAAGTATGGATCAAATTAAAGTGTTATACACAAAAGTTACTTTTATTGAGCTTAAATGATAGAGAAATGATTCATTTATTCATTCGGTCATTCTCCTATTCTTTCAATTTTTAAAATTATTATTGGATCTGTGAAGCCGTGTGAGTCTCACACATAAGCATCATAGATTCAATGGTAATTTTAACGCTCTTAGTGTTAAGCATAATTATGTGAAGAAGAAATTGGACTTGGAGAAGGAGACGTTTGAAATATCACAAATTTTGTCTAGATCGCAATACTAGCTAGATTTGATGATTGAAAGAAGATAGCAGATATTCAAGAGATCACTTAAATGTGTGTAAATTAAACAAACTCTATGAATCAATGCAAGGACTTCATGTTATGCTGAAATCTATTTAAAGACAAGTAAATGAACAATATTGCATGTTAATAAGCTGCCAAATTCATTTCAGCTCAAATTATACATTCTTTCACTAAGATCCTTTCCCATAATCTCTCTCACTTTTGTGATCTATATATTTTCAATATTGTCTTGAGTTTTAAAATAATTGCATGGTTTAAATATTACAATCTGTGATGGTGTTTAGGAGACACATTAATGCTCAAAAAAAATTATACGAATTGAATAGATTAACGTTATTAAGATCTAATGTAATGGTCGTGTTTAATTAATTATTAATACTTAAATGAGATTAAGTGAATGTTAAGAGTAAAGCCCTCTATACCAGCTGGTTAATATTTGGCTGGCATTTCCACCCACATTACCAACATGTCATTGGCGAGTACTTTGTGGATCATTGAATAAACTCTACAGCTTGCATTTGGGTGTTCAATATCGCCGTTATTCATTAAAACCAAAAAAAAAAAAAATCGCCGTTGACCAAAACATGTGTGGTCAAAGCCTAATTTTGCTCGATCATCGTACTAAATATATCGGTTGAAAAGTAGGTGCTTGGAACATAGAGATAGGCGAGAGAAAAGGTTGACACTGACTTGGTGGGTAGTTGCCTATTATGTACCCTCTCTCTGTGCATCCATGATCCAGCTACAACTTGGGATTCGCTCTTTGTTTGACATCCTTCCCTCCACCTTTCTTGTCGTAAAATTAACACCACTACCCATAAGCTCTTTTACAAAATCCTAAAACATATTTTTATTGCTTTGTTGGACAGATTTACATAAAATAAAAACAAAAACACTAACAAACAAATAACTTTATATCCCAATATAATCAAAAAGCATATTCTAAAAATTATTAGCAAAGAACCCTTTTTCTTCGGTGTTATTAGATGCATTATTGTTTTATTACAAGTTCTTTATGAACAGACACATATAATAGTACTTTACATGACATTCATTTCCATAAAATGTGAGTGGTTAACTTGAGTTTTTTTTTTTTTTTTTTTTATTCTTTCGTTTTCCATTCCCTTTAGATACTCGGGATCAATCGTCCACATTAGAAGCCCATATAATGATAGATTAATAAGCAAATCAGGTTGAAGGCAAACATAAATTTAGCAGTGGCACTAATTAAGACTCAGGAATTGCATAATTAGAACAGAAGTTACATAATTTATATATAACAAACTTAACAATAAAAAGCAAATTAAACAAGCATTGCGCCCAAACCAAAGACGCCTAATGATGGAGAAAAGAAAAAGAAAAAAGGTAAATAACGAATACCCCATATCAGGTATCCCAGTTATTGCATACAAAATCCCGTCCACCGTCCAATCCTTACCTAACACGTACCCTCCCGAGCTTCACATTTTTTTTTTTTTTTTCAAATTTATTTTAACACCTAACCAAATTAACCTTCCGAATTTAATTAGGCCTCAACCAACTCCACCTTCCCATTTGCCTTGGACTCGACCAATTCTGCAAGCCCATTGGCGACTGATTTGTTGGCCAAATCTTCAACGCCATTAGCCGCTGACTTACTAGTGAGAGCAGTGAGAGCAATGCTTCTCTTCCTCACCTCATCCACAAAGTCTTGGATGTTCCGGTCGGATGAGCCACCCTCCGCCACTGCAGCCTCCGCCGCAGCCTTCCACTTCAAGGCATTCTGCTTCATCTCCGCTGCCTTAGGCCCAACTGTGGCCTCCACCAAGCACTTCTCGATCTCATCCCTAGTGATCACCTTGTTCTCAGCCTCACCGCGGCACATTCTCACGCCGGTCTTGAACACATCCACCAAGTACACTGCGTCGGTGACTTGGTCACCCCATTGCGGGAACGCCACCACTGGCATGCCGGAGGTGAGTGACTCCATGGTTGAGTTCCACCCACAATGTGTCACAAAACATGCAACGGAGGGGTGAACCAAAACTTGCTCCTGTGGACTCCAATGAACAACCCTGCCTTTGTCGCCGGCTTTCTCCAAGAATCCGTCAGGAAGAACAAGGAGTTCGTAGCCGGAATCCTTGTGAGGTGGCTTCATCACCCACAAGAACGAGACCCCGGAGTTCAAGAGCCCGTGAGCGATCTCGTCGACTTGGGCTTGTGTCAAGTAGACCACGCTTCCGAAGGAAATGTACACCACAGACTGTGGCGGCTTCGAGTCCAGCCACTCCATGCAGTCGTCAGCCTTCATGAAGTCACCGCGCACAGCTGCATTCTGTGCCTTTGGGTTCTTGAAGAGAGGCCCGACGGTTTTGATCGGGCAGAGCTTGGATGCATACTCGATGACGTCTTGCTCGAGTTCCTGATGTTAGAATATGAATTAAATGATTAAATTCATTCATTTACAGTATCAATCGATTTTCATTTTAATTAAATATTTTATGTGTCAGACCTCAGCAATTAAGGGTGAGTTTAATTTAAGTCTAACTGTTAATGAAACTGTAAATTAAATAATTAAATTTACCTATTTTTATTAATTTAAAATTTTGAGATAAATATTGATCAACTGATCATTTAATACCTGGAATGTGTCCATCAATATGCAGAAGGGTTTGTCCAAATTCCTGTACTGTCCCAAAATGGCCCTCCTCAGGAATGGGTACGGGGTGGTCGGGTACAAGAAGCTAGGGACTTCATCGTACTTCAAAACCGGCATACATGGCAATTGCACATCAATAAAAGGTTCTGCTTCAGAAGGGAAAGGAACCAAGCCATGGCAGTAGTGGTAGTAGGCGGAGAAGCAAGCGCAGGATTGGACCCAAAGCATGGCGGAAGGGAGGCCGAGACTCTCAGCCACGTCAGAAACCCAAGGAATAAAAGGGTTGTTGATGAGGCAGGAGATGGGGCGCCCCTGCTCTGCGTTTCTCCTGATCATCTCAGGGAACACCACTTTGCCGACGAGCTCCAGTTGCGGCAAGTACTGGTCCAAGTCTTGGCGCCTCGGCTCGTCCTCGTCCCAGCCGTCTTCGAAGAATTCGAACCGGATGAAGCCTTCACCGACCGGGGCAGGCTCGTCAGTGATGTTGCTGGCTTTCCGCATCTGTTTGCCGATGCTTTCAGGGGTGGAGAAGGTGACAAGCAAACCCTTTGATGCCAGACGCTTCCCAAGTCGTAGAAGAGGGTTGACATGGCCTTGGCCGGGGAAAGAGATGAGAAGAACATGAACTAGAGCTTCCGATCCCATTTTCTCTCTGATGATCTCTACTGATCGATTGAGACGGATTTAAGATTAAGGTTTTTGATTTGTGTGGGATTGGATGGTGGGCATGGGGATGAGGAAGACTGCAAATATATACCGCAGGATTAATGCTCTAAAATTCTAAAATTTGTTGGAAAGAAATACGACCGTTAGGTACCTAAATTATAAGCCTGAAATTTGAAGGTTTGGTTTAGAGAAGCAAAATCAAAGATGATAATAAGGCAGAGACCGAGGGGTCGCCTGCCGTCGACGTGTAAGTGATATCAAATGGTCCTCGTCAGGACAATTGTTAACTTTCTTCACAAATATAAAATGCATGTCACGTCCCATGACGTGTGAATCAAACAATTTAGTAGGTACGAAAAAATTGCGATGAAGTAAATCTGAAGCAGGAAATTTGATCAAGGAAAAGTAAAGGGGTTGCTTCATAAAACTTTAGGGTAATTGAACACTTTAGACTTTTGAATTATCACGCGATTTGAAAAGTTTTTTAATGTTCAAAACCTCTCAATTTTGATCCATGAACTCTCAATTGTAATCAATTTGAACCATTCCATTAGATTTAACTGTTAATTAACTTATGACTGCAATACCTAAAAAACCCAAAATATTCATAATTTTCGTTTTTTTTTTTACTTTTTTTATTTTTTATTTTTAATTTGAAATTAAGAGTAAATTTAAAATTTTATAAAAAAGCCAGGAGTATAAATGTCATTGTCTCACTTTTAATGTTTAAAATCTGACGGAGGGATTCAAATTAACTGCAATTGGAAATTTATGTGTTCAAATTGAGAGATTTTCGAACAGTGGAAGGTCTTTTCAAATCGCATGATAATTCAGGAACCTAAAGTAAAGTTACCCTTAAAACTTTTTAGAGAATAAAAATTCAAAATTTATAGGTCAATGATGATGACTCAGTATAGTTTGTTTTTATTCCATCTATATATGCCTTTTGAATGAAAGAAGGACAAATTAATTTTCTTCTATGTGAGTAAAACCAATTTGAATTGGTCGTGTACTTTCCTTGTCAAGAACATTTATTTTGTAAGACTCTTGAATAAATTAGACATTCAGTCATTTGTTCTTCACTACGACGTAGCTTTAGTAGCCAATAATTAATATTTGGTTTGGTGCTTATTCCTTTACTTGCAACAAGGTGTACGTAAGCACTGACGTGTAACAAGCATTCGCTCAACAATTAAATTTCTTCTCTATTTTAACTAAAAAATCATTTATTTATTTATTTTATTTTAACTATATACTTTTTCAAAGCACTTGCGTTTTAGTTATCTATTTTTACTATTCTATTTAAATATTCATTTTTAATAATTTCTTTTTTTTTTTTTAAGAAAAAAAAATTGAGATAAGATCGAGAGAATGATAGAATTAAATAAATGGTTTTATTTTTATATTTGTATTCCCCCTAGCCAAAGAGAACATAATGCTCAAGGTATCATTAACCCAAATCGGTTAATGATACCTTGATCATTAAGACATTAACCGAACTCAAAACTTCAATCAAGTTTAATTAATTACTATTCCTAACTACATCCCAAACTCTATAATCGATCTAAATCACCGGCCCCATTAATTGTGAAGACCCTTAATTAATTTGCCATCTTAATGACGATCAATTAATAGATGGTCAACATCAATTAAAAACATATATATGAAAGTCTTAGGTTGACAGTAGCGTACCTCAAATCACAAATCATAGACCCACTTTTATGCAGAATTATTTTTTTTAATTAACAACAAATTCTAAATATGCAAGTGTATATATATACAAACAAACTGGTCTCCCTGCCTGCCTTTTTGAATAGAAAAAAATAAAAAAATAAAAATCAGGATTTGTCTTTTTAGGTCATTTTACGTTGACTAATTTTAGGACACCATTAGAAGATTTTTTTAAAAAAAATAATAATAATAATAATTCAGTAATTAACAAAATGTAGAACGAAATTCCAGTTAGAAAATTATACCGAAATCGTTTTTCTATCATCTCATGAACATTGATTCGTTCATTGCTCCCTCCTTATAACTGGAAAATTTCTACAGAGATTAACTCACCCGTACGTTACCTTCTATTTTCACTGTACATTATATTCTCCCTTTAATTAAAGTGATGATAATGATAGATGGAATTTCTTACGTGCAATCTAACCTTCATCCTTAAATGACACACATGTTCGTCTTCCGAACGTCAAAACGAACCAATCTTTGGCTGAAAGGAAAAAAAGACCTTTAACTCGCTCCTACCGGTTCCAATATTCATTCATATTATCAACTTTTCAAGCATGAAAGTTGACCATTAGCTTAGGACTCTAAAAGTTAGAATAGGAACGTTCTTTCATTTCACTTTCGATTCACCCAATACAAAGGTTGTCATTGCTGTTTCAATTTACATAAGGGGTAACCACGGGTGGCAACTGTTCAGTGATCTTAAGAAAATTTTCATGAAGCTATGCACGCATTAGAGTGTGCGTTCGACCCTTCAATTCGTACGTAAGTGAGAATTAATCACATAAGTTTGATTAGTATTAGTTGCCTTAAGAACCACTGATGTCGATTATGATGGAGCTGAGTCAAGCTATGACTCAATTGGTTTTGAAAGAGCGTCTGCGATTCTCACTGTCTAGGCCCCTCTTGAACAGTTCTCAACAAATAATTGCTACTATGATTACGCCTATGTAGAATAGCTTACCCATTACATAAACATTATCTAGAAGATCGCAGTGAATATGGTCTCCATACTATGAGCATTCTTTTATGTATTCTATAAATTAATTTATGAGACTCAGAGAACATAAAACAAAAGTACCATGTGCCTTGAACATCTTGCTGTTTTTGCGGCCCTAATTATTATTATTCTTGATCATAACTAAAATTATCATTAAAGAAGAAGAATACAAAGGTTTAAAGGTGCACCAATGCAACTGTACAGCCTTAGCTAGAATCAAAAGAACCAGCTATCTTTTTAGTCCTCCCGGCCATCTCATTTTCCTACTTGTAAGTCAATTAAACTTTAAAGGACGTGGTCAAACAATAACACTACTCATGATGATATTGCTGTAAAGTGTGCAAGTGTCGTGCCTTCCCCACGTACTTTAAATTTCTTCTGAATAAATTAATTAAATTGGGACCTTTTATTTTTCTTTTTATATTATTTAATATTGAAATTAAACTAGGTGTTTCCATGCCACTTTGAACTCCAAAAAGGAGCGAGGGATGTTTCATCTAGTACTAATTGTTCCATATCCAAATGTCAACTACAACGGAATATTAGTTCATGAGTATGACACATCAATTAATTAATATGCTCCATTTAAATAGTCTAGCTGCATGTTTTCTAATCCAACACATAATTAAATGTTACCATTTACTTTGTATATTGCTGTGGTTTTTGGAAACACAAAGAAACAAACCTTATTATATATATAATTTGGGGCAGCAGTAATTAAGCTCATTTCCTTCGACTAAGGAAGTAGCAACGAGAAGTCATGCATGCAGAATCACCAATTGACCAATTGACCACAAATCTTGCACGAAGCACCAATACTTCTATGCTTTCATTCAATGAGAATTGGTGAGAAGTACTACAAGAAAATGATTGTCTTTTCTTAATTTGATCGGCAAATGGTGTGTTGACCTTAATTCTCTTTTCCAGGGTGTGGTACAACCATCGGTCCAAGGATGATTTGTCTACAGGGAAAAAACATGACCTGGAATGTTAGTCGCCGTAAAGAAAAAGGCTTTGTCGCGTGGCGTTGACCACCACTTATTGTTGGATAATTATGTGTGCGGCCCCCTTTGAAGATAAGATAACTAAACTACTATGGAGGGTTTTGGAGCTGGCAAACTTTTTGGCAACAAAATTTGTTGAAAATCTAGATCAGCTCGATCCCGAGCCTTATTGGTTTTCTCAAAAGAGGTTTGAAAATTTTGGTCTGGATTGAGACCTGTGCCCCCGGCCCACTCATCAGCTCTTGACTTATCATGTTTAATAATCTTGGAGAGATAGGTTTTTGGTTGTAATAACTTAGGGAAAACGTTAGTAATTATATTTGTGCTTTTAATTTAAAAGAATTAGCTAATTTGAAACTTTCTTAGAATCACACATATATATATATATATATATATATATATAACCATATTCTACCTAGTTATAAGTAATGTGAGACTTATAGCACCCACCACTCACTTTCTATATGGACTACTCATCTTTTCAAAATAGGATCGAAGTATTACAAACGCTTTCCTTTAACTCCTAACATCCTCGTTAAGGCAACGTTATTCAGTTCTGACTTGACAGTACCATATAGCGCATTACTAGGTGGTTCTAATATCATTTTTAACGAGCCATAAAAAGCGCTAGCTAGCCACATCTGTTCTATTACCCCAAAATTACTAAATTTTCCTTGGTCATTATATAAGCGAGCTTTAATTGAGCAAATACTTATGGGCAAGTGAGCATTTGAAGCCACCATGCCAGGAGGGTGGAGTCTTACCAACTTTTATTATAACTCCTTTATAAATTCACGTGACAATTTGAACTTTGGAATGAGTGTCACGTAGCTAGCTGCTTACATTTTATTGATTGATTTGGTAAATATAATAAATATCATATAAATTGTCATGTAGCAATTTACATTTTAGTAATTGACATTAATTCGTATAGAATGCTTAAGAAAAGCTATAATTAATAGTCATGGTATTAGCACTCCGGCCCTCACAAACCACGCATAAAAGATGACATGGCAAATTAAAGACTTTGAGCCCCCAAGTTTCAGTCTTTACAAGTGGAAGCTAGAATCCATGTTTTAAGAATCTCGCGTCTTTGACAGATCGATTAACGTGGCCCACTAGCTTATAGAGCAAAGAGAATGTTCGTGTACAAATGATGTTACCAACAGTATATGACGCCAAATTATACATTTGTTGATTTGTTTAATTATGGCTGAAAAATAGATCGAAGAAAAAAAAAATGATTGGACCCAATCTCAAGATTACAAGAACCATGGGTCACAGCTCTTCCACGTGGAGGATAGAATTTCTAACGTGTATATATATACATGGATAATTGGACCCCACGTTACGTACATGATACGTGAAATACGTATATAACTTGGATATATAATTAATCAGACTTATTGTAACACGTTAGGTTTTAAATCAGGAGATGATATTAGGAATGACATCGTTATCATAGTATAGTACTATGTCTCACAGTATGAGCTCGGAATATTCTGCCTATTGATTCATACATTCTACATTTAATTCCTTAATTAATCCTTGCTTCTTTATTAAAAAAGAGATTGTATGATGGATGGGGGAGTATATTAAAAAGAGATTATTCACGTTCACCTAGAGATAAATCTAATTGTTATCAATTATATATTTAGGATCTGTTTGAGAATTTGTTTTTAAAAGAAATAATCTGCATTTTTTAAGACCGTACTTATTGAAATCACACTCCCAGAAAGGCCCTAATTAGGTATTAATAGATTGTATGATGGATGGACGTTGACATTGAAATTTTTGAGAAACTACAATATTTACCTCTTCTAAGTATTAATAAATTGGTTATGTCTTTCTAATGTTTCAATTTTTATATTATATACATCCAATTTATTATTAAAGTTTCAATATCTCCCTTTTACAACTCAAAATGACAAAATACTCATAATAGAAATGCAAAAATAAAAAAAGTAAAAAAATTAAATTCAGAAAAAAATTAAATTAATTTTTTTAAAAATTTTTATTATTAAATCACCACTTGTTCTAAAAGTTTAAGCCGATAGAAAAAAATAAATTTAATAAATTAATCAGCATTTTAACATTTATTAGGGTTATTTTTATCATTTTGGATGCAAAAGGAGGAAATAAACACTTAAAAATAAGCAATTAGAAATACATGTACGTTTGATTTCTCAAGTAGCAAACAAGGTATTAAGGTATAAAGTTCTGTCGTGTTGTACTTTCAAAACAGACAAGTCCGTAACTGGCAAGTCGCAACTACTCGATTTAATAAACAAGAAACAAAAACCAAGCACGATGATTCACGCTTCATCGGATAAAAATAAATAAATAAGTAGAAATCTAGTTGGTCAAAAGAAATGCGGTTCGCCTAATATATAGTAGTTGAAAAGAGGTGCGAAGATTGGGGGAGTAGCTCCCGCTGCTTTTCAATGTACGAGTATGAGACCTGCAAGTCTAACTAAAATTCTTTTATTTAGGTGAAACATCTCCATTTATATATTAGTGCATAATTAAGGAGGGCGTTTATTAGAAAGGAAAAAGTTGTAAAATTAGTCGGTGTGGTTTATTTGATTAATAATTAGCTTACTCAACTATGCCAAAAAAATAATTTAGTCTTTACAGTCAAATTTCGTCAACTAAGTTAACAGATTCCGTTAGTATGACATTGACTTAAATCAGACAATTATCACAATTTTATTGGTTCTAACGTTTTACTCTATTAAAATATGTTAAACAGTGAACGGAATTTAACTGTAAGGACTAAATTATTTTTTTGGCATATCTCAAGGATTTTTTAGTTCATTTTGATATTACAAGGAATTAATTGTAAATCAGGTGATTTTGCATTTTTCTCTATTGTAAATTATGGTTTAAAAATGTAAAAAATATATATATACTTTAAAGGTAAGGAAGATGATGGATTTTAAAAACGTAGGATTTGAAAGGTTAATTAACTGTAATTTTAAAAGTTAAATTACTATTTTATCAAACAATTAATTAATTTAAAACTGTTAATCCAAACAGACTCCTCTCTCTCACTCAGATATTTGTGGGCCTGGGCTTAAGTTGGCTGGGCCAACATTAACACCTAGACCCAACTAATAATAGTACGTTGGGTCAGAACCATGGTGTTATCACATCAGATTTCAATACAGAATGTATAGGCTTCTGATCTCATTACTTCCCGTTTTTTTTTATGGGCCATAGGCCCATAATGGCTACTTCCTAGCTTCTACTTATTGGATCAACTCTTGATCCCCGCCAACAATCCGATAAACACAAATGACAGCAAGGATTAGAAGAGTAACACAGATAGAATTATCAAAGTTAAAGATATCTAGTAACTACCTATCTTTGTAAAGCTGATAGTAAATCATTACCATTTCTTTCAAAAGCTAAGTTCATAAGAAAATGTAAATTTAATCACTTAATCAACATTTTAACATTCTTCCTCACGTGTGGGTTCAAACTTTCTTTTAATAAGTGGGGCCCAACACATGTAATATTTAATTTAAATAGAGTGATTTGATGGAGTCAAGATTCGATCCCAAGAGTAGGATCCTCTTCATTTTATTTCCATTTAATGTAAAATGAAGGGTAATATTACTTTAACGTTAAAGTTTAGAGAAATGTTAGGGGTACTAACTCTTTTATTAACATATATATGGATACTAACATGATGTGAAGTTTATTCATTGGAAATGATCAAAACAATTAATACTGGAAAATGGTACGAATACCAATAAATAATAAGTTCCACATCATGTTAGTACTCATCTGTTAGTAAAAGAGTTAGTACCCCTAGCATTTTTCAAAGTTTAAAGACAAATTAAAATTTACAATATTACTCATCATTTTATATTAAATAGCTAGATACTCTCTTTTTCAATTGAAATTGAAATGATCTTATTCTTCGATCATATGACCTTTGGCTCTGATACCATGTCAAATCATCACTACTTATCTCAAAAGTTTAAACTGATAAAAAAAGGTAAATTTAATCACTTAATCAACACTTTACCATAGACGTACGTTAAACTTCAAATACAAAACCATGACAGCATTTTCTTAATTAATATATAGTTCCAGTTGATTCATATCATTGTCGTTTATTTGTAAATGGCCCTACTATAGTGACGGTGAAACATTATCCTATATATTATCATTTATGAATGAGGTTTCTGACCACTAACCTAGACATGCTTTTCATGGCCGGCTGCACTTGCACTACACGCCATAAACACATCAAACGCCAGTGGAACCACCGCTAATAATCTCATCCACAAGAACTTGGATATTCCGATCCGAGGAGCCGCCACCAGCCGTTGCCAACCGAGCCGTCCGCTTGAACTCCGCGGCATTTCTCTTAAATTCCTCTGACTCAGGCCCATCCATAACTTCTTTGATACATTTTTCTACTTCCTCGGCTGTGACGACCCCATCGCTTTCCGGCCGGAGCCTCACACCTACCTTCAAAACATCAGCAATAAGCTTTGCATTTGTAGGCTGGTCAGTCCACTGTGGATATGCAATCATGGGCACGCCAGACGCTACCGCCTCTAGCATGGAATTCCACCCACAATGCGTCAAAAAGCATGCAATAGTCGGGTGGGCTAAAACCTGTAAAAATATAATTTAAACATATTTGAGAAAATTTAAACTCACATGAATTTTAAAATGGAGGGTTAATTACCTTTTTTAGTTTCTAGGTTTTCACGGTTTTACTTTCTTTTCTTTTTTTTTTTTTTTTTTTTTTACAATTCGTATTATAGATAGTATTTGTCTTATGGGTAAATATTAGTTTAGTACTCCGGTCACCATTCCATCAACCAAGCTAACAAACTGTCATGTAGGTAGTTTCAGCCACTCCTATGGCCGGTCTGGAGGTGGTTCGACCACCCTCATCGAACCACCCCATTGTCTCTGGAGGTGGCTCGGGCACTCCCACGACGTTGTGATTTTAGCCACCCAAAAACTTATGTACTAAAAAAGTAATTAACTGATTAAATTTATTACCGATTTAAGCTTTTAACGATACCTTCGTTTGAGGACACCACGGCACGATAATTCCTTGGTCTTTTGTATCTTCGAGAAACCCTGATGGCAATGCTCCGGCACTATCTGATGTTGTTAATACTGAAGCCTTCACGACCCAAAGAAATGGACGGCTACTGTTCTTTAGCGCTGCTGCAATGCTCTCAAATTGCTTATCAGATAAAGCGATGATGCTGCCGAAGGAAATATAGATAACCGAAGAAGGTGTTTGGTGGTTGAGCCACTCCATGCAGGCTTCGTCAGGCTTCCACATATCAACACCAATATCAGGATTTTGATCCTCGCCGAGTAGCGATGGAGGGACTAAAGGACCAACAGGGTGTATTCGGCAGAGCTCTGCCATGGAATCAATGGCTTCCTTCTCAAGCTCATAGAAGGAGTTACACAGTACCCACTTGATCTTCTTCATGCTGTTTTTGAACAACTCGGTGAAGAGCTTCGGCATACTCCCGAATGGATTTGAAGGGAGGACGAATGATGGAAGGTCTTGTGTCTGCAGCAGTGGAAGGCCTGGTAATTCAACACTCATTTCTGGGTTTGTTTGTGTAGGAAAGGGGTTGAGGTTGTTGTAAAAACGGTAGTAAATGGCATAGAGAGCACAAGGTTGAATCCATAGCATGGCGGACGGAATTCGATGCTCCGCCGCAACGTCTGCCACCCACGGCACAAAGGGGTTGTTGATGATGCAAGAGAGTTTCTTTTTACCGCCATGGAAATTATCTTTGATAAGGTTTGAGAGGCTAATGGGTCCGGCTTTTCCAAGGGTCTCCATGTAGTGATCGAGATTGCTTCCACGGTCATATTCGATGCTGAAGCCATCGGAGAAGAATAGAAGTTGGATTCCGGCGATGGAATCGGTGGTGTGGGTGGTTGAGGAAGACTTGCGCTGACGATGCTGGAATATTTCAGTGATGGCTAGGGAGACGTGGAGACCTTTGGAGACAAGGCGATTTCCTAGTCTAAGCAAAGGGTTGATATGACCTTGAGAGGCGAATGCCACCATTAGCACATGAATTTCTTCTTTTTGCTCATTCAAGGCCATGACTCTACAGACAGAATTGAAGGATTTGGAGAACGGGTTGGGAGTTCAGATAAAGGGAAATTGGGGTGGTGGAGTTATAAATTATGAGGAAAATGTTTAAGGGACTGTTTGAGATTGCGTTTGAAAAATAAAACTTTTAAGTTAAAAAATTGTTTTTGGCAAAAGTTTCAATTTTAAGTTTTAAATTTGCCAAAAGTACATTTTGGTAATTTTTAAGCTTTTAAGACCTTTAAAAGCTCTTTCAATTTTTTTTACCAAACGAACACTTTTTTTTTTCAAATGAATTTTTTGAATGTTAAACACGCATTTAAGCTCCTTAAACGAACTCTCAAACAGGTTCTAACACTGTTTAATTGTGGGCTAATTGTGGGCAATATTATTGATGCAAATGATGATTTCTTGTAAAAAAAAAAAAAACAATCAATTATATGGAGGAAAAAGATCTTAAAGGGTAGCTCAATCAGCTATGAGTATGTGAATCATAATTTATGAAGCGGAGGTCATTAGTTCGAATTCTCCTTCTCCCTTTCTTTACGTGGATATGTAAAAAAAAAAATTGAAAGAAAAAGCATAGGACAGTCCAAATTGTAACAAAAAATTATATATATATATATATATATATTTCGGTGGGTGTTAAGTTGACTTGAAGAATTACTTTGGATTTTTTCGTCTAAGCTCCTCCTATTAATAATTTCAAACGAATAAATGCTACGGTCGTCAATGCGTCATATCTAGATAAGGAAGCTAGTTGGGTCATTCCTCCAACCATTTTTTCGCATAGAAAAAAAGAAGATATCGACAAAATAATTTTGCTCCACACAATAGGAAACCATCCGATCAAGTAGGTACAATTGGCATGGCATTTCTCGATCAGTCAAGTGCATGCCCAGAAGTTGATATAACTCGTAAAGACAAGAGAATTATTGTGATGATGATGACGATGCTTATCGTACGTACGTGATCGATCACCTGGTCCGTCTCGTCCATTCATAAATGCAATCAAGATGAACACGACTCCACCATTTTTCCTTTTCCAGGCTTGCAGATCAAAGTACTCCCCCTCTCCCACCCAAAAGTTTAACAGTATACATCACATTCTTTTATATATATATATATATATATATATATCACATGGAGTGTTTAAAGTTACAATTTTTTTACAGAAATTTTACCTATTATATTTTTATTTTATTTTATTGGATTTATATGACATTCAGTGACGGAACCGGGGGGGACCGGGAGTTGCGCGCCCTGGTCCCCCAAAAATCACAAGAAAAAAAAAATTTAGGCAAAAATAATAATAATAATATTTTTTTGCTAATTTGTCTCTTTCCAAAAAATTTTGCCTTTGGTCCCTCTCCAAATTAAAACCTAGATCTGTCCCTGATGATATTATTTATTGGCTTTTATATATATATTAAAGTTTGATAGACACTACCACATCAACCCCACATTAACAGATGATATAAAAGTATTTTTATAATATCTAGCCTTATGTACTTTTAGATAGTATTTTTGAACAAATTTGTGGGTCTAATTCATCTCATAAAACCGGTTCAATAAGAGAGGGTTACCTATTTCTTATAAACATGTTCAAGATCTTATCTAGAGGCAATGTGAGATTATTTATCAACCATCTCCCTAATATATTTGCGTATATATTAACAAATTAATAATATTATTTGCTTATATATATCGGTGCACAATTGTTGCCCATTAAATTCTGTCAAAAAAAACAAAAAAATCCTTCAAAAAAAATTCTTGTCCACAGATGATAGTAACTGCGATTATCAAACAAAAAAAAAAAAAGAGATAGTAACTGCGAGAGTATTTTCGTCCACAAACACAGGAATCCTGTCGTATCTTCCATTTTACTCCAATCTTCCATGTACTGCCTCATTGTCTGCTTTCTTGATAGGGTTTTGTCCATTTCTTTTTCTACGTACAGCCTTTTCAGCAGTCCACTTCTATCCCCTCCACCCCCCACCCCCCCCCAAAAAAAAAAAACAGATTATGAATAGAAATGAAAAAAGTTAGGATTATATAACTTACCCTTTTCTTCTATTTGGGTTCTTTAAGAAAGATGGATTCCAATTCCCTCTGTTTTACTCATGCAAACGTTGCTGAGGCTCAACTGAGCCTCGGGCCCTCAGCAATTTATTGCATGAGATAATCAGCGTCGTGGCCCTTAATGGCCAGCAGTGTCACATATTTTTTTAAGAAAAATGCTAGATATTTCAATAGTAATTTTTACTTTCACGTTAAAGAGTAAATATTTAGGTTTGTAAACTTAAAAGTTTGTGTAACATTTCACATATTTTAATGCCCGTCCCAACATTTTGGATTTAGAGCCGAGCTGTTGCTTTCTTCGTCCCATCTATCGTTTATGAAAAGAACAATTCTTGTTTTACTACTTTCATAGCGACCCAAGAAAAGCGCTAACTACTTATATGAGTCCTGAAAGGCCCACTATATAAAAGTCCACATGTTGCCTTAGGTATTTTGGTTGCAATTAGGCCCATATACATCTTTGAGTAGCTATATATATTTTTTGGCCCAGCCTCTTTTCTCACTCTGGGTCTGCTTTTGACGTTGGAAATACATATCCATTGCTCTCTCTCTCTCTCTCTATATATATATATATATAAACATAATATATATTATATAATATACACAAAGGCGGTTAGTAGTTTTTTTTAACCGTCTTCAAAAGTGATTAACAGTTAATGCGATTAACAATTAACGGTTAGTACGGTTAGCGACAATTAATAACCGCCCACCTTTTCACCCCGCCCTACTCAACAGAGAGTCTCACCTTAGTGACCGACAGTAAGTATGCTATACGCACTATTGATAAATAATGTACGTGACAATGACAAAAGGAGAAAACCATGATGAACCTGTTGATTTATTGAGACACATACGTATATATGTATGTATGTCTTAACCAAGCCTTATTTTATAATAAAACATTACAACATTAATGCATAGTTCTTGAATATAGAATATGCATTATATATGGATTGCAAACCATCTCTTAATTATAAAGATGATCTTAATGATGCCCCACACCCGGGCTAGGACTTGCTTCTTCATCGGGATGGATGATTTCCTCTGTAGTTCTGCGACCCACGCGGAGCCCTGAAGTAGTCTTTTCAAAAGCACCTTCAATAATGGGTCTAGCATCTTGACCTACAGACAACCCTTGTCCATTCAGTGGACGTGCTTCTGTGAGATAAAGCATGGAACACAACCGCAGGGAAACAAGAAGAATGAAAAACAAGGTAGAAAATTTGAGTCCTCTAGCCATGTTAGAGATGGAGATATGCTAATTATGATAATCAGGTTTGGGATTTAGATGTTATAATTTAAGGAAGGAATGGCATGTTGGTGTTCTATTTATACTACTTGAGGGGTCTTGGTTTAGTATAAAATGCACTGAATCATCGTGTTGCCTTTGTGGTTCCAATTCTTGCCGGAAAGTTTGTTCAACACTTGTTAATTTGACCTTCCTTCAAATTTCTAAATTGATTTGGATGAAATTTTCTTCAACCTATTTTAATAAGTGAAAAGTGTCATTCAACATGTTTGGATTCCAGGTTAGTAAAATGACAATGAATAACTGCATGCTAAGAATATTAAAGAAAACATGAGAGAGCAAATGTAGCTTAACGCTTTTATATGTGGACGTAGGTCATACACCGAATCACGTAAAATATTTTATAACATTTATTAATTTAGTATGATTTTCTTAGAGACATGCATGGGACTCTATTTGCTTTTTTCCTAAGCAATACAAAGGTGAGGGGTAGAGCCCCCGGGGGGGGACATGTGACAAATTGTGGATTCGGAATTTGTCAGGAGCCACCTACGACGTACCGTAGTTTATGCTAGGCAACCAAAAACGTAGCTAGGTTCATTGCAATAGGAGAACATGAAGGCAACATAAAGTTTAGTTTCTAAAATGACAGCACGAAGTAATTAGATCTCGATTTTTCCTTATACTGCATTATTCACTTAACTTTGTTTCAACACAATTACAACAAAGTCCAGCCTCCCACATACACTACTGCTACTTTTAGTACATTAAAAAAAATATAATGTAGAGCAGCCGGAAGTAATCCTTAAAAGTATTGTGTTTCTAGAATTAAAGATGATTATAAGAAATTTGGTTGTTAGCGACCACAATAAGTATTTGCTAATAAGTTGTCGCCATTGCACTATCGAAAAAGATTTTCAACAACTTGAATGTTGTCGCATTGTGGAGGCAAGCTAGTGTGTTGTTTGAGCTTCTTCTACCAAAATGCTCATGATTTGTGAGCATTTTGTGAGAATTTGGCAGTTGCATTTGGTGAAGTGGTAAAGGAAGATGAAG
>NC_081544.1:2685896-2721656 GCF_901000735.1 Corylus avellana | reverse complement strand
TTATAATTTAAGGAAGGAATGGCATGTTGGTGTTCTATTTATACTACTTGAGGGGTCTTGGTTTACTATAAAATGCACTGAATCAACGTGTTGCCTTTGTGGTTTCAATTCTTGCCAGAAAGTTTGTTCAACACGTGTTAATTTGACCTTCCTTCAAATTTCTAAATTGATTTAGATGAAATTTTCTTCAACCTATTTTAATAAGTGATAAGTGTCATTCAACATGTTTGAGTTTCAAGTTAGTAAAATGACAATGAATAACTGCATGCTAAGAATATTAAAGAAAACATGCATGTGAGAGCAAATATAGCTTAACGCTTTTATATGTGGACGTAGGTCATACACCGAATCACGTAAAATATTTTATAACATTTATTAATTTAGTATGATTTTCTTAAAGACATGCATGGGACTCTTTTTTCTTTTGTCCTAAGCAATACAAAGGTGAGGGGTAGAGCCCCCCCGCGGGGTGTGGTGGGCAAAGAAACACGTGACAAATTGTGGATTCGGAATTTGTGAGGAGCCACCTACGACGTACCGTAGTTTATGCTAGGCAACCAAAAACGTAGCTAGGTTCATTGCAACAGGAGAACATGAAGGCAACATAAAGTTTAGTTTCTAAAACGACAGCACGAAGTAAGATCTCGATTTTCCTTATTCTGCATCATTCACTTAACTTTGTTTCAACACAATTACAACAAAGCCCAGCCTCCCACATACACTACTGCTACTTTTAGTACATTAAAAAAAATATAATGTAGAGCAGCCGGAAGTAATCCTTAAAAGTATTGTGTTTCTAGAATTAAAGATGATTATAAGAAATTTGGTTGTTAGCGACCACAATAAGTATTTGCTAATAAGTTGTCGCCATTGCACTATCGAAAAAGATTTTCAACAACTTGAATGTTGTCGCATTGTGGAGGCAAGCTAGTGTGTTGTTTGAGCTTCTTCTACCAAAATGCTCATGATTTGTGAGCATTTTGTGAGAATTTGGCAGTTGCATTTGGTGAAGTGGTAAAGGAAGATGAAGATGAGGGATGGTTACATACGCGGTAAAATTTTGGGGATATAAGAGATTAGGTTAATTTACTGTAGCAATATTAGGTTAATTTACTATAGTAGTATGACGTGGAGTGAGAGCTGATGTGTAATCTTAACTGGTATCGTAAAATGATGTGAAAAATCCTAATTATTTTTTTTGAACGTAAAAAATTAATAATAACACGTGTAGCGTTTTTATTAGGTGTGGTGTGACACAGTGACATATTTTGTTAATTACTTAACGGAAATTGATTTTATGAAGTAAACTGTTATTTTGGCGTACTTTGAGGACCTATAAAAAAAATTTTATACCACAGAGAGTGATTTGTAATTTAGGCCAACTACATAGACTTATAAATTATTTTTTATACCACATGGAGTGATTTGTAATTTAGGTCAACAACCATGACCAATTTTACATTTATCCAAAAAAAAAAATCAAAAAGGCAAAGTTGCTCATCTTTTGGCCCTTTGTTTGCCAATTTTTGTTTAGCCTTTGTGGTATTGTTTAAAAATAGGCTAATTTCAGCTCATATTTAGTTCTTCTTTCAGCCCTTTGTTGACACAATTTCTGGCCTTTGTGGTATTATTTAAAACTCATGCTCATTTTAGCACATAATTGGCTCTCATTTTGACTTATAGTTGGCATTTTTTTTTTGTTCGGCCTTTTATAGTAAAACTTAGGCCCATTTCAGCCCACATTTGGCTTTCATTGTGGCCTATCATAGTTGGCTCTCTTTTAATATTTTTATTTAAGGCACATCTCATATCACCATTATAGGCTGCCTCCAATCACTGTCGTTGACAGTTGCCATCTCCGGCCAAAAAAAATAAAATAAAAATAAGGGAAAAAATAAAAATAAAAATAAAAATAAAAAAAATAAAAGAAGAAATCAAATATTTCAAGGTTTCTGAATAGGATTTTATTTCAGAGATTTTTTGTAATTAACTATAATCTCATAATCAGATTTGTACGGTAATTTATCTCCCACAATTCTCTTATAAATAGGTGTCTTATGCATTGTAAAAATATCAAGGAGTAAAATGTAACCTTTGGACTTTATTTTGTGAATGTAAGTTATAGGCTGAACCACATAAAATTATTTATCTATTTTATTATTCCGCTTTTCATTTTATATTTTCATAGCATTATATTTTTCTTTCAATTCCAACATGAGATAGAGAGAATTTGTGGCAATGGAAAGCTTATTCAAAGGGTTACAATTTTGTATTTCACGAAACTTTCATAATTTCAACGTTTATTAGGTGAAATTTGTCGTTAAAATTTTGTGGCACATTTATAAAACACTAAGAAAGCCACACCCATGAATTTTCCTAGCAAATACATGATTGTATGTGCCACACATCCGTCATCTATGTGCCGGGATTTATTGGCACATGAAATTTCTGGCTATGTGACAAAATTGAGAAATGCTTAGGGTTAATATTTTCTTCCTATATATTTGGCTCATTTCATCTTTCAAATTAGTCATTAGATTTGTTGACTTATTTGAATTTCACATAAGTCAATAGTAGACTCCACAAATCTAATGGTTGATCTATTGAATTTGTAAAAAAATATAGACCAAATATGAAAAATTTATTGACCCCTAGCATTTGTCGCCAAAATTTGGCGCATTGTACAGAAATTTGTCTTCTTTATCCACCGAGAAATCTATATTATCTTTCTCCAAACTACACTTAGATTTGAACGAGCATTCTTTTTTCCTCTGTATTGTCTTCTCTAAACAAGCTCTCTCAGTACCTGTAGTCCTCATTCGCTCTTCACAATTTTTTTTTTCCTCTCATTTAGTTTAAATTAAGATGTATATATTTTTTATAGCAGTTAAAAAATAATTTGTTCTTTATTTTTTTTTCTTCTTTATTTTAAATAATTTGTTCTATAGAAAATTATTATTATTTTTTATTTTAGTTTAATGCTTAATTATTATTATTATTATTATATTTTGTTAAAAAATATATAAAATAAAAAGTGACCCTACGTTGGGTCTCAAATATTAGTGACCCAACAATAAGGGTGAAAATGCGGTTACGGTCAGAGGTTATTGGCTATAACTGGTAACTGTAACCGTCTCCGCTAACCGCCTAGGTGCCTAGGCGGTTAGCGGTTAATAACCTTAAGAACCGCTAACCGTTTTTTAAAGAAAAAAAGATTTTAAAAAGTTCAATTTTTTTAAAAAAAAAAATGACATCGTTTTTATAGTAACATGATATATAATACCCTTTTACATAGAATATTATTTTTTAGATTTTTATATATATTTAATTAAACATAAAAACAATGTCGTTTCATGTATTTTTATATGTATAAACATAATATATATTATAGAATATACATAAAGGCGGTTAGCGGTTTTTCCTAATGGCCGCCTTCAAAAGCGGTTAAGTACAGTTAATGGTTAACAGTTAGTGCAGTTAGCAGTTAGAGGAGGTTAATAACCGTTCACATTTTGACCTCTACCCAACAGAGGGTCTCACCTTAATTGGTGACCCACATTAGATACGCTATACGCACTATTGATAAATAATGTACGTGACAATCACAAAAAGAGAAAACCATGATGAATTTGTATGATTTTTTGAGACACGTATGTATGTATGTATGCTTAAACCAATCCTTATTTTATAATAAAATATTACAACATTAATGCATATATAGTTCTTGAATATAGAACATGCATTATATATGGACTGCAAACCATCTCTTAATTATAAAGATGATCTTAATGATGCCCCACACCGGGGCTAGGACCGTCTGCCTCATGGATGATTTCCTCTATAGTTCTGCGACCCACGCGGAGCCCTGAAGTAGTCTGTTCAAAAGCACCTTCAATAATGGGTTCAGCATCTTGACCTACAGGCAACCCTTGTCCATTCAGTGGACGTGCTTCTGTGAGATAAAGCGTGGAACACAACAGCAGGGAAACAAGAAGAATGAAAAACAAGATAGAAAATTTGAATCCTCAAGCCATGTTAGAGATGGAGATATGCTAATTATGATAATCAGGCTTCGGATTTAGACGTTATAATTTAAGGAATGAATGGCATGTTGGTGTTCTATTCAGTGGCGGAGCCAGACAACTTATATTGGGGGTGCCACTAAAATTTTTTTGGCGTCCTAACAATTTTCTCTACCCGAAAAATTTGGTAATTCAAACAATATATGTATCATAAAAAAAAATCTATAAAAGTTCATAAATATGTATTCGAATTGATATATTATAAATGTAACATGTCGGCACTATATCAAAAAGACAAAAATACAAACAAAAAAAGTATCTAGAACTGCACTTTACTGTCTTTTAGAAGTACAAAATCTTCAAGTAGCGAATCTAAATTGAAGTTCTCAGCACTTTCCCTTTCAATATGGAGAACTATACTATTTGCAAGAAAATCGTCCTCATTTTGTTGCGAAGTCGTGTTTTAACAATTTTTATTGCTAAAAATGGTTGTTCGGTAGTTGCTATAGACACTAGAAGAGTCAAAACAAAAACAATTATCCTTTACAAGTCTTCATAATTGGTTGATAAGGTCTTTTTTGTAGATATGTCTTTAGAATTTGGTCTCTATTTTAGATTTTTTTTTTTCCTTAAGCAAAGATCTATTGACATACTTATTGCCTCGGCATGACTTGGTTAGAATTTGATTGGAACTTACTAAAATCATTGGTGATCTTCATGATAGTTGGCAATTAGAATTATGTATTTCATACAATTAAAACATGTAACAAAAAATATATATTCATTAGAAAAATAATTTAATTGAACAATCTAAATATAAAAAGTTTAATCATAAAATTTTACAAGCAATTGGTATGAATTATTGAAGGCTTTAAGACCTATACTTAGGGGTTTATTTATTTATTTTAATTTTTTTTAAGTATAAACGTTAGGCTTTTTTTTTGCTTTTTTTCTTTTAATCATGTTGTAAAGTGCTGCTATAAGAGTTTAAAAGGTTTGGACTTTTGGAAAGTATTTGAAGTTTGGTCTCTCAACCAAACGTAGTGGCCCACTCATGTGTTACAAGAAAGAAGGTAAGGCAGTGGTCCATTGATGCATTAAGGCCATTGACCGATTGACTTATTGTAATAAAGAAGCTGCAATAGTCCACAAACAGACAAAAATTTATTTAAACGATGCGTTTAACAAGTGAAATGTTTGTCATTGTCTTCTTCCCGTTTTCATATAACCTAAACCTAAAAGCCATAAACACTGAAATTGTTGCAGAAAATTTTCCAGAGATCCGGCACTGCTTGAGTCGTTTGCCTCTTATGTTTGATGAGTGAGTGTCGATCGTAAGTAAGAGAAAATAATTTTTTTTTGGGGGTGCAGTGTGGAACTTATGTATATAAACGGCAATTTTTTTTTTTTTTTTTTTTAATCTTTGGGCACCAACGTGGCTCCGCCACTGGTTCTATTTATACTACTCGAGGGGTCTTGGTTTTACTATAAAATGCACTGAATCATCGTGTAGCCTTTGTGATTTCAATTCTTGCCATAAAGTTTGTCCAACACGTGTTAATTTGACCCTTCAAATTTCAATGGACACAATTTTTTTCTAAATTAGTTTAGATAAAATTTTCTTGACAAGTGTCATTCAACATGTTTAAGTTTCTAAAAGAACGGAAATTTCCTCCAAACCGATTGGGAGGAAATATCCTCAAACTCATGTAAAATAGTGTCAAATGTCTATAAATATTTAAAATGTACATTAAATTTAGTCTAAATTAGTAAACTGCTATTAATGAGGTAAATAATTTAATGTGTCTTAGCTTTTAAATGTTTATAGACACTTGACACTATTTTACATGGGTTGAAGGATATTTCATCCATACCGGTTTGGAGAAAATTTCTGTCCTTTCTAAAAAATTAATGTTTTGGTGTCTAGCTAGATTAGTAAAATGATAATAAATGACTGCATGTTAAGAATATTAAAGAAAACATGTGAGAGCAAATGTAGCTTAAGTCTTTTATATGTGGACGTAGGTCATATATAGACAGAACCACGTAAAATATCTTGTCTCATTTATTTATTTATTCTGCTATTATTTTATTTTTTCCATTTTAGTATGATTTTCTTCTGAGACATGGGACTCTTTTTTTTTCTTTTTTCTTTTTTTTTTCTAACTTCTAAGCAATACAAAGGTGACGGATATGTTAAATTACCAGTTGTCCCAAAAACTTAAGCTAATAGGAAGAAGAAAATTTAATCACTTAACAATTATTTTAATAGAGTAGCGGGGGCAAAGAAACATGTGACAAATTGTGGATTCGGAATTTGTGAAGAGCCACCTATGTGCTGTAGTTTATGCTAGGCAACCAAAAAAGTAGGTTCATTGCGACAAGAGAACACAAAGGCAACATAAAGTTTAGCTTCTAAAATGACAGCATGAAATAAGATCTTGATTTTCCTTACTCTTCATTATTCACTTAGCTTTGTTTCGACACAATTACAAGTTTATGTTGGGAGATAAATCAGTTATGGAGTTTTTACCCATAGTACATTAATATACATAATTGAACACAACTCTAGCCCAAAAGCCTAAGCTAATGGGCTAAGGTCCACTTAAGTATGTTAACTTCTCTTTTCTTTTATATTTTTTCAGTGTGGAACACAACACTAACAAGTGCACTCACAACAATGTCCCCCTCACTTGTGAGTCTCTTTACATTGACCCAACTCCTCCTCGCTTGTGAGTCTTTTATATTTCTAAGAGTGTCTTACGTCAAGAGTTGCGGAATGTGGACACAACTCTAAACCCAACGCATCCAGACACCCGTCCTAGGAAGGTAACCATGGCTCTGATACCATTTGTTGGAAGATTAAGCGGTTATAGAGTTTTTACCCATAATACATTAATATACATAATTGAACACAACTCTAGCCTAAAAGCCTAAGCTAATGGGCTAAGGTCCACTTAAGTATATTAACTACTCTTTTCTTTTATATTTTCTTAATGTAAGATACAACAATCACAAGTGCACTCACAATAGATTGAGGTTATCTCACATCGGTTGTGGAAGGGGCTGGTAGTCACTTTATCAGTGTGAGGGAAAGTCTTACCGCTTGAGCTAACTTTTGAGTTTGAGATAGGCCAAAGGCCACCCAACATTGATATCAGAGCCTAGGTTTACTAACAAGTCTCGGCCCAACTGCCCACGAGAGAAACGGGTTGTCGCTGCTCCGACCTAGGGCTCGATGTGTGAGGGGGAGATTGTTGGGGTTATCCCACATCGGTTGTGGAAGGGGCTGGTGATCACTTTATAAGTGTGAGGGAAAGCCTTACTTCTTGAACTAGCTTTTGGGGTTGAGAAATGTCCAAAACCACCCAACACTGGTATCAAAGCCTAGGTTTACAAACAAGTCTCGGCCCAACAGTCCACGGGAGAAACGGGTTGTCGCTGCTCTAACCCATGGCCCGATGTGTGAGGGGGAGATTGTTGGGGTTATCCCACATCAATTGTAGAAGGGGCTAGTGGTCACTTTATAAGTGCGAGGAAAAACCTTACCTCTTGAGCTAACTTTTGAGGTTGAAATAAGTCCAAGACCACCCAACACTGGTATCAGAGCCTAGGTTTACTAACAAATCTCGGCCCAACAGTTCACGAAAAAAACGGGTTGTCGTTGCTCCGACCCAAGGCCCGATGTGTGAGGGGGAGATTGTTGGGGTTATCCCACATCGGTTGTGGAAGGGGCTGGTGGTCACTTTATAAGTGTGAAGGAAAGCCTTACCTCTTGAGCTAGCTTTTGGGGTTGAGTGAGGCCCAAAACCACCCAACAGTTTACAACAAAGTCCAGCCTCCCACATACACTGCTACTTTTAGTACATTAAAACAATATAATGCTGAGCAGCCGGAAGAAATCCTTAAAAGTATTGGGGATAATTACATTTTTTCCATTAACTACTACGCATTGTCAATTTCCTCCCATAAAATGCCAACTTTACTGCCCGACCCCTATCAAACTACAATTTTCTTTCCAAAACCCTAATTCCGACAGTCAAACTCGTTAAATTGGATAAAATATTCTCTTTTAGACATTAAATCTCATTAAAAGACATAACTGCCTCAAAATAAAATAAAAATAAAAATAAAAAAATTCAAACGCGCCACCCCTTTAAAGGGAGGGGCTGGCCAACGAGCCACCCCTAGAAGTGGCCAAGGGTGGCTCGCCACCACCCCCCAACCCACGAGGGTGACGCGCGGCCACCCCCGGGTGGCTCGCGTGCCACCCTTCAGGTGGGGTGGCCGTCGGGCTTATGCCAAATCTGGTTAGGGGTGGCCCGTGAGCCACCTCCGTGGGTCAGGGGGTGGCTACGCATCACCCCCAGCCACCTCTGGGCTTGGGGGTGGCGCGTTGCCAACCCCCAAGGGCCACCCCCACCTCAAGGGTGGCACGCAAGCTACTCCAAGATGGCTAGGGGTGGCCATGCGCCACCCCCGGCCATTTCTAGGGATGGCTCGCTACCTCAATTTTTTTAAAAAAAATAATTTATATATTTATTTACATTTAATTAAGAATGACACGTATCATCATTTTATTGGTGATGATGTGATACACTAATGGAATCCGTCAAGTATTTTGATGGAATTTGATTACAGTGACTAAATTGTTATTTTGGCCTATTCCGATAATCACTGAATTATTGTTATTTTTGTTTTTATATCACACCGATGGATTTTTAATTTAGACAACCACATTGACTGATTTTGCATTTATATATTTTTTTAGCTTAAGTCTTTTTTAACTGTTTTTTAGTTTTTTATATCGACTTTTTTATTTTTATAAATTAATTTATAAGTGGTTTTCAATGTTAATATATTTATATTTTTTGTTTTAATTTTTATGTAGTTTTTTAATTTTGATTTTTGATTTTTTTTTTATTGAAACTGGTTCGGATACATTATATATATTAATTTGTTTAATTTTAAGGTTATTATATGTAATTTTTGTTTATAAAGTTAGGGTTTAGGTCATTTCAAATTTTTTTATGAGTTTGACTGACAAAGGGGAGGTTTTGGGAAGAAAATGGTAGTATGATAGGGTTGGGCAGTAAGGTTGGTAGTTCACGAGGAAAAATTGACAATGCGTGGTAGTTGATGGGGAAAAAAAAGGTAATTACTCAAAAGTACTGTGTTTCTAGAATTGAAGATCATTACAAGAAATTTGGTTGTTACCGACGGCAAAAAGTATTTGCTAATAAGTTATTTCCATTGCTCTATCGAAAAAGGTTATTAGCAACGACTTGAGTGTTGTCAAATCATGGAGGCAACTGTGTTGTTTGAGCTTGTTCTACCAAAATGCTAACGTGGGGGCTGATATGTCATGACATAACAAGTGGATGGTATGACAACTCTGACTAGGTTAAGTATACATGCAGGGGCGGAGGGAGGGGAGATCGAGAGGGGGCACATCCCCCCCCCCCCCAACCCCCAAAAAAAAAATCATGGTATAAATTTTCCTCTGCCCTTGTTTGCCCACCCTCAAATACATTGGAAACATTTTCTAAGAGGACTGGTAGTCCATAACACCTTTGATTCATGGTTCGTCATTGTTTTTGTCTTCTGATTTCATCACTGTTTCAAATTCAGAGCATTAGGGATTTGATGCAAGCCAGTTTTACCCATTTTTGTTAAAAAAATTCGTACCTGACGAGTTTTACTAAAAATATTATATATAAATTTTCGGATATTGGATTTGAGCAATCTTGGTGGCGTTGGAAAGTTAATTCAGAGATATACAAAGTCATGTTTCACGAGGTTTGGCTAATTCCAATTTTTACTAGGTCAAAATGAGCTATAAAGGAAAGATTGAAAAGCTGGATGGAAATAAAGGCAATAATCCAATAAGAAAAGACTTGATTGCTCTATTGGAGACTTTAATGAGATTTTATTCCAACAAATCAAATAATCCAGCAAGAAAATATATTTTATTTTATTATTTACGTTATTTAAATTATGATTTTTTTCAATTGTAATTTTTATTATTCTAGAAATTTCCATAATAGGCTTAGGTTTACTTTTGCTTCAAATTTGCTTATTGTTATAAATACAGCATACCTAATTTGTAAGATATGTATTTTGGTGGCGTAATTTTTGGCTTAGCTCATAGTTGACTCTCATAGAGATTAGAGGAGCCAGACAATAAATATTTGTCAACCTCAAACTTTATTTTTTAACACCCCTTAAAGGTGATTCATGACAAGTGACAACTAATAAACTTCACAACCCATTGTTACAAAGATACATATATATATAATATACTAACCAAAACAAGTTTGGTCACATACAACGTACGTACGTAGAACACCTTAAGCCACATAGTTCTTCAAACGACTATGTCTTTATTTATTGTAATCGGGCAATGGAGATTACTGGTTATTACTAGGAACATTCTTATGCCCCTCACCAGGGCTAGGGCCTGATGAGTGCTTGACTTCCTCTGCAGTTCGAGCACTGTACTTGTGTGCATCTCCTTTGCCACCGGCGCTTATTAGTCCTGAACTCTCTGCAGTCACCCCATTGATCAAAGATTCTTCAAAGCCACGATCAGTCACTCCAGCATTACCAGGCAACCCTAAGCCATTCACTGGCCTTGCTTTTGCACCGTAGAGCATGGAGCTCAACCAGAGGGAAACAAGAACAAAAAACAAGGCAGCAAATCTGAGTCCTCTACCCATTCTAGAGATGTTTATAGTAAAAGGCTTTGGAATTGAATTAATATTCTTGGGGATGTTATATATCTTATGAAAAGAATGGCATTTTGGTGCTCTATTTATAGTATTTGAGGGGGGCATTGAAATGCATTTTGCTTAAAGATCACACGTCGTGCGAGGCAACCAGAAAAGGTAGGTTCATTGCAGAATGAAAATTCTAGCTAGAAGGCAACGTAGAAGTTTAGTTTACTGAACCGACAAACGCGATCTAGAGTCAAAAGAATATATCTTTCTTGCTGCATGCGTTGATCAATTTTCCAGTGTTACAACTTTACTAAAATTACAACAATTTTCCAATATTTCTCAATCTATTAGGACCAACTTTGTAAGGCCATACATATATGTTACGTAGAATGAGATCATCTGGAATATCCGAATAATTAATATATATATACATAGCAATATTATACGGCACGAAAGACTGTGACAACCACATTGGAATTTGGAGGTAACAAGAAAGTGTTAAATCTAGTTGGTTCATGCATGCAAGTAAACAAATGGAGTTGACCCATGTGGAGAACTGCATGTACGTATGTCATCACTAGTCTGGTAAATTTGCAAAATGAATAGTGAATTTCTTCTATAATGACATGCATATAGTATATACTTTTTAATATATTTCTCTCCCTTTGTTTTTCTAAATTTATTGGCTGGTTTCTTTTAATTAAGTGAAGCATTCATGTGCATGCATGGTTTCAGCCAAAGTCTGCTCAAAAAACTTTACTCTGGGCTTGTTCGATGTCTTAGATTGAGTTTTTGAATTTATCCCGGACACAAATTAGAAACAGTTTTAATTGTTCAAGCTTTTTGCATTTCTCTCCAATTAAAAAAAAAAAAAAAACTAATTAAATTCGATTTGCTGATGTGGTTACGTGCGTACTAAACTTCTTTGAATACACATAATGGAGCTAGCAACGATGGATGTTGAGGTCGGTTGGATTACTTGGATAAGAATCCCATCAAGAGGGATTAAAATATGAGTAATCAAAGAAAAATAAGGTAGGTTTTTGGGTTATATACTTGGGAGTTGGGGCGAAATTCATCAAAACAGGCAATGATCAATTAGCTATAGTCAAAGTCAAAGGTCCTATATATCTCAACAAGTGGATCAATATGGATCCTCCATTTTCAATATGACCTGCATACATGCACTTACAGACTGGTAATTGTTAAGCAAGCAGCAACGCTTAATTGGCTTGTGTAAAGCATCTCATGCAATTCGATCACTTCATGGCTTATCTCCTCAAGAGCCTTATCACCACAAGACCTGAAGATAGACGGTCGTTGGAAACTTGTCGACTATAGAAGAAAAATTACAATAGTTTATATTTACGAAACATTTGTAGTAAAAACATGACTTGTACTTAACAAACGACACATTTGTTTTCTACCGTCGTAGTAGCTCCGAACTTTTGTCTTTATTCTATAAAGCTTCCTCTACTACCTGAAACTTTGGTGGCTGGAGGTTTGATTTGTATGGTTTAATGAAATCAAGAAGAGGGTTGAAAACTAAGGCATAGGAATAAAAAGTTCCTCTCCAAGAGCAAGAAACAATGGTTTTAGAGGTTTAATGAGCAAGTAGGTTAAAGAAAACTAGGGTTTCACAACTTATTGCATACAACATAATTCGGCCGGGATTCTAACACCTTTGCGATTGAACGTCTTGGATGTGGCTTGATGTTCATCGCAATCAAGCTGGCATCGAACGTGCTTGCGATTAGAGCTCTGAATAACTCTTTGTGCAACACTATAATTATTCCTCATTCGAACTTCAAAAAACAAAAAAAAAAAAAAAAAAAATTATAAGAGTATTTGTCTTTTTCAAAATTTTTAGGGGTATTTTTTATATTTTTATGAGATAAAAGGGATATAGCGTTTAAGAGTGTTCTATAGGCCATTTAAAGCTTGATCTAGTTGAAAACTAATAAATGAATATCAATATTAATCGGTCTAGAGACCAGAGGCACTCCAACATCTACGTCAAACCCTAATTGAGAGAGAGTATAGTTAGTAAAATGAGGTAAGAAATATATAAGGGAGCGACTAAAACCCTAAGTGGGAGAAAGGATGTACTTGTGGCGCATCCCAAGGAGAAGGGGCGCACCCGGCCTGCTATTGGTCTTGGGCCTAACGTGGGCTTAGCCATACGTACGTATACAGTGTTTTACGTCTCCTTGGCACCTTGAACTTTCATAACAATTAGGCTTTAAAGACTTATTGGTATGTAATATGGTCATCCATCAATTTCTTTTAATTATAAACCGATCATGTCATATTAGTTTGTAAACGTGTCAATAATAAAATCTGTAGAGCCAATTAAGCATTATTCAAAGTAGAATTTAATTGTTCGAAGTCCTAATGGACCCGAGACGTCTCAGTTCTTCGTTCCTAATTGTTCGAAGTCCTTTTGTGCAGACTTGGACATATGGAGTACTGTGCTGATAGACAATGTAACAGAGGTGAAAGAAAAGTAAGAAATTAAGAAACAAAGAACCAAAACTATTATATATGCATAATTAACTGTAAAAATCAATCATTAATATTCTTTTATTTTATATGTGCCTATTGATACATCATTAAATTATATGACACTTTTATATATATATATATAAAATTGTCTACTAATTAAATAACATTATGCTTTACAAAATTACATACATAGTAGTATATATCCATCAATGGTACACATAATACTTAGAAGGATATCTAGTGCTACCTTACATTAATGACTCCATAATTACTGATTTGCATATATATTATTAAGCACCCCAAAACGGAAAAGAAAACCGGATCCAAGCAAAGGAATATCCCCTTTTAAGGAACAGTCGACGCTGGAGTCAGTTGTTGTCGCCGATCTGTAACAGACTTATGTCCCGCGCCAGGACTAGGACCAGGGTGCTTTGTTTCTCCTAGGGGTCCAAGGTTATTGGCTCTGTGTCCCCCACCAGGCGAACTTGGCCCCGAGCTGTTCATTGGCCTGAAGAAGGCATCAATCTCTTTGAGAAGATGGCCTCGTGAGGTTGAGCTGATCAACGGCCGGGCTTCTGTTGCAGAATGCAGGAGTAAAAGGTAAAGAAAAAGGGTAAGAAAAATGGCAAGACAATTCTTTCCTCCACCCATGTTGTCAGATATATTTGCAGTCAGGAATATGTTTTTCTGAGTCTGCTTGAGGAAAGAGTGTGGGGGGTGGAGTTCTATTTATAGTGTTTGAGACTTTGAGGTAAGGAGGTGACTAGGTGAGATCATTTTCAGTTGGGGGAGGGGGGGAGTAGTACTTTTTGACAACGAAAAAAAAAAGGAGAAAACTGTTCAAAATGGAGTGCCGCCACCTTTTGTTTCATACCATTGGCAGGGAAGCAAGACAACAATGCAGATTCATTCGAAAGTTTGGTTTCTATAAGGACTTCCAGAGTCAATTGCATGTGGTTTTCATGCTACTGTAATGGGAAATTCAAGCTTAAAAGGAATATTAAGTCCAAATTATGATATCAAAGAAAGATTTGAAAGGAAAAAAATAGGTGAAGTGTTAATATAAGTAACCATACGTGTGTTGTAATGAAAATGATTTTTTGGACTATCTACAGATGATCAGGGGAAAATCAAGGGTCTCTAGAGATTGGCTTTGAACCTAACCAGAAAAAGCCATCTCTTAGTCTATACATTTGAACCTGCCAAATCGCAAAAGGAGTTTAGAGAGCATGTTGACATCTGGGGCTTGAGCAACAATTGAGGCGGCAGGAGGGCGACAGTGACATCCACAGTACCACTTTGGGGTTGCATGAAATATGATTCAGATTCAATTGATGGGAATATGGGATCATGCACAACCCAATTGACCACATGAGCCGACAAATGAAACGCACTACTTAAAATATTTAATTTAATTGAAATAAGAGGTCAATTACATAAGCATTTGAATTCACGTTAAATACTATATTAAATCACCACTTATCATAAAAAAATTAACATATAAGAAATAGTAAATTTAATTATTTAGTTAATATTCCTACAATTTTATTTTGTTTTTCAATTATTAGTCCTAATAAGGTCAGATTTTGAATTTATAAAGAGATCGATGATGACAATTATATTTTCATTCACTGATCATCTTCTTAACGCATGAATTAGCCAACAAAAAAGGTAGTAGCTAGACCCCACAACAACGTGGCCACTTTCTTCCGGTAAGTTCCATGCACCTGGGTTTAGCCATTAATTCTAACATTCTTAACTGAAGAAATCCTAACCATCTAAAAGGGCCTCGCCGATAATGACATGACAGAAGACATAGTTGCTCCTCGGCAGCCCAATATTCTAGCATGCTTTAATTTTGTTTGATGCCTTTTAGAACGTTTTGTATGGTTGGTAGGATATTTGAACTCCTACACCCGACTCTAAATAGTGGCATATATTTTTTAATACACATATTTTTTTAATAGCATGTATTTTTCACGTGTTTTTTTTAGTAGTATTAATAAAAAGAAGAAGCATGGCAAGATTGTGGATGCTTGGGAATTTTTTTAGTACCATTTTATAAAGTTGGGTCGGGTTGAAATTTCTTCCCCTATTCCAAATTCCAACACAACTTTTGCAAAAATTTAAATATGCGTTTAATATTTGACTCCATCATTTGAGATATAAAAGTGATGATTTAATACAAGACGAGCAACATTTATTTTGTGTCTGAGCACAGGGTGATGCTTAAGGGCTCACTAATGAGCCATCATGCATTTGAACAAATGGTAAATAATATGATAATTGGAAAAAATCACTTATATATCTCAAATGTCTCAAAGCATTTACCATTTGTTTCATTTGATCGAGCAAGCTTAGTGAGCCCTAAGCAAGATAATTTTGAACAAGTATACGTTTTATTCACTCGAACTTTTAAGTTTGCTGTCAATTTAGTTCGTCCCATTTCAAAAAATGTTACACTCCTTGAATTGCATGTCGAATTATAGTAATTTATTATCTCTTTTCCAGCACCAACATAACTCAAAGTGCTTTACATTTTTGGTTCACATGATGGATCACTAAGCTAGCTTGCTCAAATGAAGCAAATATATATGTCTCAAAAATCACTTATATCTGACTGCCATATCTTGCTTAGGGCTCACTAAGCTTGCTCAAATGAAACAAATGGTAAATAATATGATAATTGGAAAAAATTAAAGTAGCCTTTAACCCAATTAAGGAATGGAGATGATGATCGTGATGTATGTGATTAATTGAGTTTTCATTGTTGTCATCATCTTAAACAGTCACACCCTAGCCTTTTGCACGTCCAGCAGTTGGTTCCATTAAAACCTAACTTAGATTGTGGTAGATATTGAATCAGGCAAGTGTCCATTAATTCTCACAGTGAAATCAAGCAATCATTTCCAAAAATCTCTTGTTTGAAACTAAAAGAAACCATCGCATCATCAGGCAAAGTGAAAGCGACCGACTAGAGTTCATAATAATTGAAAGAATCCTACTTATCCACTTAGCTTATATCACTTGACGGACTTATTGGACAGGAATATTAGGGCACTTTCCGTTTCACTTGAAATTGAGAGATTCATATATTATGTTTTATTGTATTTAATGATGTACTATAGAGTTACAAGATAAAAAAAATTTATAAATGACGTAACAACGTAGACAACATATACACTATTAAATGCTACAAAATCTAATTTATACCATAAAATTAATGATTTCTCTCAATTTTACTTGAAATAGAGTGAATCTAGCCACCATCGGACATTGGTTTCACCACATCATTTTGTGATCGATTGATAAAGTTTTATTGGTTCTAATAGTACGTAATTCTCACATATATTTTTAAAATGAACGTAATCTTTTAATAATATTAAAAATGTGTGTAAGAATCACAGGCTTTAAAGATAAATACCAGTTTAAATGAAATGATCCAATTTAGAAAGAAAAAAAAAATATTGTCCTTTTGTGATTACGTCTCCAATGTCCAAAACCACAAATGATGAAAATTCGGCATGAAACATTGCCTAAAAACAAGTCAAATGATTTGATTTTCAAGAGACTTTCTTAAAGATTCTTTCTTCCAAAAAAAAAAGGTGTGGCAGGTGGCACAAAAATATTGCACGCTGACAATAATTAAATATACAAAATTAGCTTCATATAAGGCTTCCAGGCTATGGCCTCCAAAATGAACGACTTAGAAGTATATTGCGTAAAGTAGGATTGATTTATTTGTTTTTAACGTGAGGGAGAAGGAAATGTTACCTCACGACTTTTGTGATGGAGCTAGCAATACTGCATAATTAGTTGGATTTTACTGTGTGGAGAAGTCAACGGCCTTGATTTTCCCAATGGCTTGAGGCGTGGCACAAAATCCTCCATTAATTTTTGCAACCACGACCAGTCAAACAACTCAGAAATTAAAACCCATCTTGATGCATGAACCGAGATTAATTTCTATATTCTATACAAACAAATTTGTTTGTAAATAATTCTCGTATAAAGGAATGAGATGGATGGAATGTAGGATGTATAGTTAATTAACCATGAAAACTACTTGACATTTTTTTGGACATTAGTCTACGTACGAAGTAATGATGATCCTTCTCATATGTTGTTGGTTCTTCAATCCCCCATTCCAAGACTTGTGGAAAAGACTATTTATCGTATTTATTTTATATAGATTGTTGTGGCTTGTTTTAAATGGTTCATATGAAAAGTTACTTAAAATACGTCATATCAGTTAGTGAAAAATGAGTGTGCAAAGTAAAATTACTCAAATAATATATTATGAGGAACGTGATCCAAAACCAAGAAAATTTGTAGCGCCGGTTCTCTACTTACACAAATATGTTAAGGTCGTGTTTGGTATGTGGAATATATATAGATATTTCATTAGAAAAAAATAATAGCTTTTATTGAAATTGTAATAGAATAGTCATTCTCATGGTCCATAAGGGAATGTCGAAACGACTAATACTTCAAGTGTTAAGAGTATATGTTTGCTTTGATACCAATACTATTTTATTTCACCTTCTTCAATTCCATTCCTAATAAAGCCTATTCTTTTTTCCTAACTAATGGAATAATCATTTTTGGTACCAAAATTAACGTACCCTAAGATTTACTAACAATTCACATGACACTCGTATTCATAATATGTGGACTATCACATGAATTTATAGGAGAATTATAGTAAAAATTATAGTATCCTAAACATTTTTTATTCCAAATTAAAGAACCCCAAAAATGACGGCAAGAAAATCTATTTAATGACAGCAAGAAACTTACATTAGCTTCCAAGACAATACTTGTAAAACTACTCCAAGTAATCATAATAATAAATTAATTAATCTCTTCAATGCTTTTTTCCAATTATCACGCAACAAAACTTTTATAAGCATAGCTTAATATGTTACCCCATAATAAGATGGGTGGCAAATTAAGGTCTTTTCATGTTGGTGCCATTGTTCTCCTCTTGTTCATCAGCTTTGGCATGTTTGGGACGACACAAGCTGATCATGATCCATTAAACCTTCTGAAGATGGATAGCTCTTTCAGAGGATCAATGGAGGATCCTGTGGACAGATTGTCTCTTCGGATATTGATCAAGCATGCAAGGCCAAGCCAACGTGGTGAATCTGATCTTGGACACAAATCTGGGAAGGGTCGAAATTTGCTACGACAGAATATTAAGGAAGACTCTGGTCCAAGCCCCGGTGAAGGTCATGAGCATTTCAGTCGCATGCACCACTAGCTAAAGCTGTATTTGCTAAATGATTGTTTCTTATAAAGAGTAAGGTAATTGGCCAAAAAATGATTGTTTCTTCTATTGAATAAATGATGTTTACTTGATTATATGAAGGAATTGAAGTCACGTTTTGGTAACTCTTATCAATATGATTTTAACTTCAGTATTATTGGGCCTTAACGAGTCATTTATCATAAAGTGTCGGTCCAATTTTGTATGGTTTGTTGAGTGAAGAATTTTTGGGTCTTTTGAGGTCGTTAGACTAACCTGTTTGTAGAAGATGAATCATGGATTGGTGCCCGCCTTTGATGGGTATCTTGTTGTGGGCTATGAGCCCAATTAGTATGAGAATTGTTGATGGAGATCTTGTGAACTCTTCTTAGTGAAACTTTCGCTCATAATCATAAGCAGCTTGAGTTGGCCTCTGAGATCGTGCCATGTGGATTGGGAGGAAAAAAATCAGCCATCAACAGTATTATTAGCATTTCACTACCACACGCCCATGTAATATGTAATTTGGTAATTTCATATTATACTTATTGTGTCATAATAACCTATTTAGAGCTTGTTTGTGATTGCGTTTAAAAAATTGAGTTTTAAAATCAAAAAGAGTTTTTGGGCAAAAGCTTCATTTTTAAATTTTTGCCAAATATGGGTTTTGACCATTTTTAGGCTTTTTAGACCTTTAAAAGCGTTTTTAATTTTTTTACCAAATGAATACTTTTTTCTTCAAACGGGTTTTTTTAGTATTAAAAACATTTTTAGACTCCTCAAACGCAATCCCAAACAGGTTCTTAGAATTGCATTTGAGAAATAGAGTTTTTAAGTCAAAAAGAGCTTTCGGGTAAAAGCTTTATTTTTAAGCTTTTGCCAAAAGTGTGTTTTAGTCATTTTTAGGCTTTTTAAACCCTCAAAAGTGCTTTTAATTTTTTTACCAAACGAATACTTTTTTCTTCAAATGGGCATTTTGAGTATTAAAAACACGTTTAAGCCCCTCAAACGCATCCCAAACAAGCTCTAAATGATTGTTGACGTAATAACGCCAATTTATAAGAAAACTATAATAAAAATTGTAGCACGGTAAACATTTTTCTTTTGAATAAATGTTTTGTATCATATATTTATTTTCTCCATATTTTTTTAGGAATAGGATCCTTTTGGACTGAAAAATATTCAGTTCATGGTTAGAATTTTTTCTTAAAAATTGAAAAGCCACAAATGAGACACATGTTCTACTAACAAAAAATAATAAGATATTTGGCCATGAGTAATCATACAAGCACTCTCTGTAGCCTGTAGGTATAGTAATTAGGCCCAGATCCTTTATCTGGGCCCTAACCAATGTAAGGAGGCAAGCCCATAGCCCATAAAACATCCCCACTTTACCAGTCACCGGAAAGCACCCCAAATTTCCCGGTCACTAAAACCCCTTCCCTTCCCGCAAGCCCACCCAAAACCCCTAAACAAAGGCATGCTACTCCGCCTCATCAACCTCCTATCTCCACAGTCCACCACCGCATGCGGAGGCGTTAGACGCTGCATCGCAGTCTTACACGTGTCCCGCTCATACTACTCCACCGGAAAAGAACCAAAAGAGAATGATAACGATGACAACAAAGGCGGCAAATGGTTCACTTTGCCTCCGTTCACTCCGGCCCTAAACGGCGCCGCATTGGGAAAAGAAATCTACCACGGTCGAGCCCTGACAAAATCCGATGCAACCACCATCACGGCGCTCAAATGGGTGCTCCGGTGCTGCCCGGAGCTTCCGAGAAGCCTGGTACAGAAGCTCTTTCGTCTGAGACAGGTCCCCACCTTACCCCAATTTCTCACTTTGGTTTTTGAATCGTCCCACAAAAATTGAAATTGTAAAACAGCCTCAATTCTCAATAAGACTGATTTGAATTACAGGTTCGAAGAGAGTCCAGTGATGTACAACGAGAACGCAAGCTCAAAAGGGTAATTAATAAGTAATTCTTGTTGCTTGTTAACCAAAGGTTTGATTTTGTTGGTAGAGAGTGTTTAATAATCATGAATCGATTGCTGGGTGTCTTGGTGTTTGGTTTAAGTTGTCATGTGGGAGATTTTTGTGTTTCTGATATATATGGGATTGTTATTAAAAGGTGGCGGCGAAGGACTCCATCGATGTAGGAGACCGAATATGTCTTCCTATTACTGTTCGACAGCTTCCCCTGGAGAAACAAGACTGCCATTTCAATGAGGAAGAAGTGGACTTCGTCCGTAGCCTTGTGTTGTACAAGGTTCTCGACTTCTGATTCTTTTGCTTTATATATGATAGAGAATTCTAACGGTTATTTTTAGTTCAATGGTTTAGATTTTTTTAGGTATCAGTATACAACTTAGTGAAATATAATGAATTATTAAAAAAATATATATATTTAATTTATTAAGAACTCCATAGTAGGCCTGTGTTCTAAATATATTTTTTTTAATTAAATGGTTTAGATTTTACGATCTCAGTGTACAATTTAGTGAAATATAGTGAATTAATTATTAAAAAGGAAAGTTCATTAATTCATTAAGAACTCCATGGTGCGCTTTTGTGTGTGGAAGGATCAATATTCTCTAACTCTCCACAATGGAGTTCTTAAAGTCCTAACTGTTATTTTTAATTAAAGGTTTAGATTTTACGATCTCAGTACACAACTTAGTGAAATATAATAAATTAATGAAAAATTAAGAATGCTCTAGAGGTAGTAAATGATAAGATGTTAAAATCTTAACCTTTTAATTAAGAATTTCAAGACTCCACCTTTGAGTTACCCTACAAGATTTTGAGGATACTAATCTTTTTGTTTTTTATGTCTCTTATTGTACTTGTTGAAATTAGGATCCGGCCATTGTTGTTGTTAACAAACCTCCCGGAATGCCTGTACAGGTAAGCTATCAAAATATTTTGTTTTGGCTTCTTTTCAAAATTTTGGACCTCTGGGTTTTGCTGTTTTAAAGTTTGGCTGATGCTTACGTTGGACAGGGTGGCGTTGGCATCAAAAACAGTTTAGATGAACTTGCTGCCACTTGTTTAAGTTATGATTATTCAGAACCTCCTCGATTGGTGAGTGTCCTAGTGAACTTACTGTGAATGGTATTCGTTATCGCTATGCAATAGAGTAAGCAGCATTTGTCATGGGGAAAGCATCATATAAATATGCCACACAAGCTATCATGAATGTTCATTGTTGCACGTTGTGCACATGTTCCTCAAGATACATGGTAGTTGCTCAGGAATGAAATGAGTCCACGACCTGTATGCTACTTCTGAATTATGAGGTCTTTGCAAAGATATGAGATATGCTACCATTATGGTATATATGCTATCTTGAAAATTTATTAGCATTTCAAATGAATAAGGTTCAAAATAATAATATGTTGCTTAATTGGTTGATTCTTACCTTAGTTGAATCCTTTTTTTTTTTCTGCTCTCAAGATACATGGAATAAATCCTTTCTTTTTCTTGCAATATAATAGAAGCTTCCATTGTACTTAAACCATTAGGATCCAATTGGTATGCAGAAATAGAATTTTTTTTTTTTTTTGGGTCCAAAATTGAAACGAAATTGGAATTTACAGAAAATTACATTTCTTTCTTTTGGATGGTTAAAGAATTCTATGGAAAAATTCAAATTTCAAAATCCCTTGCTATCTATTTTATATTTTTCATTTTCCTCCACAATTTCGACAATTGCTTATGCAGACTGCTTATATGTACGGATAATCATCAATCTCTAAATTGCCATAACCAAGCATTGTGCTTTTTAGGTTCACAGGCTTGATAGAGATAGTAGTGGAATCTTAGTGATGGGAAGGACACAAACAAGTGCAACAGCTCTACATTCCATCTTTCGTGAGAGAACTTTTGGAGCAAAAGATGTGAGTAGTCATCTATTCCCTGTTTTTTAGAAGCCTAAATGCATATGGGAAGTGGACTCCCATTAGTTGGTAACAATTCAACTTGATTGTATATCTTAAGGACGTTGGCAATGAAGAAAGAATCCTGCAAAGAAGGTATTGGGCACTTGTGATTGGGTCTCCAAGACGTCCAAAGGGGTTAATTTCAGCCCCATTGGGGAAGGTAAGGACATCTTGATTCTTAACAGCTGTTGATTTGAAGTCATAATTTATTTGAGTGTTTGAACTTACAGTTACTAAAGCTTTTTTTATTTTTTATACTCTTCAATCATGAACCTTACCATTTTGTGGCACAGTTAAAGTTCAAATGCCATTACCAAGTAATCTTGCTGTGTGGCTATAGCGGTCCATAAATAATCTTGCTGGACATGTGGCACATTTAGAATTGCCCATTTCTTCAGCTAAATGGTTTTTACTTGTGAAATCATGGTAAGCAATAATCAAGATGATCAGAAAATTGCAAGCCATCCAATGATTTAGAAGCTAACGGTTCATAATCAAATAAATGATTATTCTGATTACTCTGAGTAGGCATCCTAATTTTTTAAATTTGCAATGGTAACCATGTGCAGTACACAACTATGTTACTGATGAATGAATAATGAGATAATAAGCTGACTCATAATTAATAAATATATGGTTTGTTGTTGGAATTGGGTCGTAGTCACGTAGACACCATGTAGGAGATGCCTCACTTGCCTGGTTGCTTTGGCATCACCAAACTGCATTGATGATGCTGCTATTCTGCATATGCTAGTACATTACCTTAGTAGTTTTGGGTCTATGGCTCAACAAAGGACATGTTCCAAGATATAGCAGAACAATTTTACTGCCGTGTTCAGCCAATAACTTTCAAGAGTTGGATTATATTATTCAATCCAAAATGATAACCATCTGCAGACAGATATGACAATAGTTTTTATTAATATTTTATTTTTAGTTTCTGTTTACTTATTATATATTTATTTTTAATGTGATTGTATTTAGATGGTGGTGGACAATGGAAAATCTGATCGGATCACAGTCATTGATAATGGCCAAAATATGTCAGCTCAGCATGCAATAACAGAGTATAGAGTACTTAAATCTTCATGTCATGGTTAGCGATGATTTTCATTTCAAGTTTTACTTAATAATCCTTTTTTTTTTTTTTTAGGATGAATTAGTAAATTTGTATAGAAGAGAACAATCTGTACACACCCTAGCAACCAAGTGCTAGACCCTCCACTTACAAAGTCCCTCAGGAAACCAACCCTACACTCAGCCAAGCAGAGACAAACAAATGAACTAAAGTGTAAAAGAAACATTAACCAAAGACAACCTACACCAGCAAAGTCTCACAACAGACATATTGCACATTTGCACTACAACCAACCAAACAGCCAACTTCACAAACAGTAGCCAAAAAAAGTCAGCAAGCCACAACTCTCAAGATTCCAGCTATATGACGTAATTGCAGATTTTCTTCTAAAAGCTTGAATTTCCCTTTATACTAATGGAGAGCATTGCAAGTCATTTCTGGTCAGAAACTTTGATAATCTTCAAAAAAGCGCATATGAGTATTATTTATCATTTGGCCAGCGTAATTTTGAATGGAGAAATGCTAGGGGTACGAAGACAGGCTAGCATACTGACATGGCAGTGTTAAAGAAAAAACGTCATCTTCGTTCTTTGATCCCCACCTCTCTCTTTCTGTCTCAAGAGTTTGAGAAACATGAGCTGTGTGAATCTATTTGGGTCCAAACCTGTTCGATGCTCAGCCAAGCAAGCAGATCCAGATCCATATCCATATCCACATCTTTCCAAATCCTCCGCCCTCTGGAAAACATACCCATTTCGTTCATACCCCCACATAGAATTCCTATCAAAATTATTTTTGTTCTGTTACCCTCCAACCATATATATAAAAAGGAATCAGAAACACATCCTTGACTATCTTGATTATTCTTGTAGAAGTTTGTCGATATAACATGCCTTGTACTTGCTTCTTATACTAGTGGTAATCATGCAGGTTGCACATGGCTAGAGCTTTCTCCTCTGACTGGTAGAAAGCACCAGGTACGGGCAGCTATATGCTATCTGTTCATGTGTGAAATGCGTCCTTTTTTTCTTGTTGGTCCCTGACTCATCATTTGCTTTATGAAAATCCTTTGTCCCCGATATGGGAAACACAGCTCCGTGTACACTGTGCTGAGGTATTGGGAACACCGATAGTTGGAGACCTCAAATATGGATGGCAAGCTCATAGGAAGTGGAAACATTTTCCTTGGCCTAATCTTGAAAAGAAATCAAATGAGAATGTAAGCAAAGGGAAGACCATTCCCTTTGGCCTTGATTTGGAGAGTGGAAGTATCTCCGAGAAGCATCCTCGCCTTCATCTTCATTGCAAGCAAATGCTATTGCCCGACATGTCTCTCGCTTTGCGAAATGTACAGTGTTCTTCAGACTATGATCTTTCTGAAGTAGAAAACCTTGAGTTGGTTGCTCCTTTGCCTTCATACATGCAAAGAAGTTGGGACATTCTGAATTCTTGAGCCACGAGCTTTTGGTTCTTTCTATTGGTATTCATCGTCATCATTTTCAGTTCTGTTGATTTTGTGCCATTTTGCCTCCATACATGCCAAGAAGTGAGGCCTCATCAGAAGATTAACCGTGTCAGAGGTAACACTATCACCTTGCCACCAGGTCCACCACCAGCCTTTTGAACCTTTGATTTGGTATTAAGCTCGAATGTGGGCCTAATAACGAAACCTACGAAGACAGGTTGTGAGATTAGCCATGGATTATCATTTTGCAACGTTGGAGGCTTCTTTGGATTCCTGCAGTTGGGATTTCAGGGATTCTGGTTCATTCACAAGTTTTACTTAAGGGAAAACTAAGCAATTCTCAACATCCTTTCTAAACTTTAAAAATTTTGTAATGGGGGCTTTTAATCTTTCACTTATTTTCAATTACTCTCCCAACATCTTTTTTTGGGTTAAATACTTTTTACCCTCATGTGGTTTAACAACTTTATTTTTACCTACTTGAGTTTCAATTTATATTACAAATGGTACTCAACTTATTGATTAAAACAAAATTAGCACTCGTCTCCAACTTTCATTCAAAAAAACTAACAAAAGTGCACATCATCCCAATAAAAAGTTGACACATGGCAAGGAGTAGTATTAAAAATTAAAAAAATATTGGGTTGACATGGACTTTTGTCAGTTTTTTGGATGGAAGTTGGACGGGAGTGCTAACTCCGTTTTAATTAACAAGTGGAGTACTATTTGCAATACGAATTGAAATTCAGGTGGGTAAAAATAAAATCAATAAACCACAAGGGGCAAAAAGTATTTTAACTCTTTTTTTATTATTATTTTGCGAACTTAAATAGCTATCATGTCAAATATCCGTTTTACTTCTATAAAATTTATAAAAACAAAACTATACCCTTAGTTCAAAAAAATTAGAAAAATTTTTTTTTAAAAAAAAAAATTCTGAAAAAACGACACATAGCGTGGCCGTTTGCAATTTTTCCTATTTTTTTCACTTTTTTATTTAATAAAGGAATATCTTTGTTATTTTTGTTTTCTTAGTAGAAATTAACGAAAGTACTAACAGAGAGGGTGTGATTGAAAGGGCCTGAAAGATCAAAATTCTATATTGCAAATATTTAAAGTTGAGAACGGACATTAAAAATTGCTATAGTTTACAGGAGACAAAAGCTTGTCATATGGGCATCGAGGAGACTTTGGCGCTGGCACTGCTTTGGGGAAAGGAAAGTAAACCATGTTTTCCATACTTTTTACTATTCTGTACTATAACTTTTTTTTGAGTGTATGCAAGGTGATATTTTATGGTGAAGTTTTACGGAGTTTTTATTTTTATTTTGTTTTGTATTTTATTTATTTATGTAAAGTTCTTTATTTTTTATTTTATTTGTAATCTTTTTTCATATTATTCTTGTACATGGTAGAATGTTACTAATGAATAAAAAGTTATAATTTTTTTAATTTTTATTTCTTTTAACTCAAAAAATTAAAAAAATAAATAAATCGCTAACCAAGCTAGTCAAGTACTCCCCAACAGCTCGGCTAAGTCTTTTAACTAAGTTCGAGCTCAAGTTTTGCTCGGTTAGGCCGTTAAACTTTATTTTTTTAACTCGAAAATTAAACAAGTTTGAACTGAGACGAGCCAGTCAAGTACCCAACTCGGCTCGAATGGGTTCTTTAGCTGAGTTCAAGCTCGAGCTCCTAGGCTCAAGCCTTGGCAGGTTGAACTTAAACATAATTTTAAAACTCAGCTCATTCTCAAATATGTGACCTACTAGCCAAATTAGGCACCTTAGCAGGTGGACCTTCTAAATCGAGCTCTTTTGTCCTTGTATACCATTTTGTGTGGCCATTAGAGAGGCCCAAATTCTTTTTGGTTCTATTACCTACATGTTTGTTTTCATTTTCATCTCTATATTGCCTTTTATGTTTAAGTTTTGTTGTTGGGGAGCCCACTTCGTTTCGGTTGTTTTTTTCACTGTAATTCTTGTCCCATTATTGAATAAAAAAATAAAAAGTTCATCAGCCAATTACATATATTGTCTAATTCAACCCAAGATAATTTAGACAAAGAGGAAAAAACAGTGGCGTGTCTAAAAATAAAAGGGACAAATATATATGTCGTTGATTCAGCCACTTTTTTTAAAAAAAACTCTTACTTGAACCTGAAAGGAAAAGTCAAAAGTTAGGAGGAATTGTCTCCTTACGTTAATAAAAAAGTTAAAGCCACTATCTCACAGTAAATTTCGTTTGAAAAAAAAAAAGTATTTGTTTTGTAAAAATTTTAAAGTCGTTTTTAAGGATTCAAAAAGCTTAAAAATTGTCAAAACGTACTTTTGGGAAAAGCTGAAAAATGAAGCTTTTGCCCAAAAACTATTTTTGACTTAAAAGCTCTATTTTTCAAACGCAATCTCAAACAGACTCTAAGTATTATTAGGAATACCTTATGGACATTAAAAATAGGATAAACTGTAAAGTCCACTTAACTCCCTCAAACTGTCCCCAAGAGGTAGTTCAATCGACTGGGACCACACTTAATGAAGTTGAGGTCACTAGTTCAAATCCCCCTCCCTCCTCTTGTGCAGACATGTCAAAAAAAAAAAAAAAAAACTTAACTCCCTCAAACTATCAATTGCGACAATTTACCTTCCAAACTACCAAAACAATGATAATGTACCCCCAATTTTAACAAAATGACGAAATTACCCTTACTAAAATAAAAACTAAAATAATAAAATTTATTTATTTTTTTTCAAAATTTTAAGGGTATTTTTGTCTTATTGAAAGTTCTATAGGAGTAAGTTCGTCATTTTGCTAGCATTGGGGGGTACATTGTCATTGTTTTAATAGTTTGGAGGAAAATTGTCGCAATTGATAGTTTGGGAAATAAATTGTTATTGAAATGGTAGTTTGACGGCGTTAAGTGGACTTTACCCTTAAAAATAAAAAATAAAATAAAAATTTACTAAAAATTGAAAATTTGCCCAATCCACCTACTAAGAAAAAAGAAAGAAAGAAAATGACATGTGGGAATTAATTGAAAAGTACCTCGAATTCAAGAAAACACATGAAAACGTCCCAAAAAAGAAAAAAATAGTACATGTTTTTCAAACCTTGACGATTTTGATTAAAAATGATATATTGCAAGTTGCATTGTACTTGTAGTTTGTATGGAATCTTAAGAAGATGACGGGAAGATGTGTATAATTTAAGAAGAGCAATCGAAGTCATCGTCTGTATTATGCACGAATAATTAAACCCAATTAGATGATAAGGCCGTTGGTAATTAACAACTCTTATGACTATTTCATTTGATGACTGAGACTAACTATATTTTATACTGGATGAAAGAGTACAACAAATGACTTTGAGATATTGGTAAAGAAAGAAACTTTTACGTCATATAATTGTAAATGTTGGGCCCGATACCCCGATACCCAACACATTGACCAATCGACCCGAGTACAAGTCATAAAGCGCCACATTAGATTTCCTCCTTCAGCACATCTCAACATGAAGTGATCGTTTGCACAAGTCACAGGACATAGGAAATACAGCAACAGAATGCCTTCAATCAGCACGTGCCACATGGCTGGCGATTACAGTGAATCACGTATAAAAAGCATCAGGTGTAAATCATGAGACTTTCGTATACTTCTTGTAGACGTTGTCTTCTATTTTTTTTAGATTATTATTTTCTGTCATACAAACTTAAGCATTGGGACAATTTTTTGCAGGCCCGCTTTGAGAAGCTCTTATGCTAATATTTTCTTTCTTTACATACACTTTAGATTGCTCATTGCTGCCTCGGCCTGCCTTCCCTACCTTATGCTTTGATTACTACTAGGTGGCAATCATGAAAAGTAAAGTGGAACCGTCAAGGATAAGAAAACGAAATATGAAGCAAGATGTGTCTATCATGCTGCTGAAGTGTCAGTGTTGCTGATGTGGCAGGGGAGTCATCTGCAGATGATGGTGATGATGCAGATACGACTTTAACATCCTCAACAAAATATACATGTTTTTCTTCTTCTTTTTTTTACTGTTTTCTGAGCAAAATCAATGATAAGCATTTACCAACTTTTACAAACTCCTCTCACCAAAACTGGGATTTCTCTATCATAGGGACAAGTCAAGCCACGAAGTGTCCAATTAGTGGTTGAACTGCTTAATCGAGAAGTCAAATATCTCTATCTCTTGATTTTTTAAATTCATGGTTGGTGGTTGATGGAGCTCTCTAGCTTTATCCTATTTAGACATTGACATTTTTAACCCATTCTCTAAAAATTTGTTAAGGTGGTCCTCTTTATACACACATATATATATAGAAAAGATAATGTATTTGGATTATTGGAGTTGTTAAAGCAGGTAAATTAATTTAACCAAAGGCATCATTGGTTTTAATCTCAATGCAAAAATACATTTTATTAGACTTTTAATTAGCTATTATTTCCCATGTAACTCTAAAATACATTAATCACAAATCACAATGTAAATGACCTTAGCAAGAAGAGATAAGTCAATCTTAATAATAGTTATAACTTGTTTGGGATTGCGTTTAAAAAATATAATTTTTAAGTCAAAAAAAAAAAAAATTAAACAAAATCTTCATTTTTAAGCTTTATTAAAAATACATTTTTATTATTTTTAAATTTTTTGAACCATTAAAAATACTTTTTATTTTTTTACTAAACAAATATTTTTTTCTTTAAATAAATTTTTTGAGTATTAAAAATACTTTTATACCCCTTATATGCAATTACATCTCCATAAATTCCTACAGAAACAAACAGCACAAGAAGCGAGAAAGTTTGCCTCCCTCAATTAATATAGAAATAATAGAACCTACTACCTCTCTTTATGTCGGCCCCATGAAACGAAACCAGCTGTTAGTGTTTCTCTCGGGGGTCGATTTCAACAATGATATTGCTATGGTGACATATACATGACGCATGTATATCGTATGGTCGTTTATCGTGGCCGGTCCCTTTAGTGCGACCTACGTGCAAATCTACAGTCATGATGTAGTTCGCACAAAAGGGCCACGATCAACGACACAAACGATTTATGCTTGACGCATCATGCAAATGCCATATTAAAAAACATTAACTTGACTAACATTCGACCAATAAATCCTTAAAAAAAAAAAAAAAAAACATTAAGATCACATGCATTTCGTTTTAAAATCATGTCATATCATTGTAGTATATCTGCACTCAGATTTTTCAAGTATTAGGGTTAGAGTAATGAGTGGAGGAACTAGAATCGACAATTTATGTTGGTATATCAGATTTATATCGTATCGAGATGAGTATAAAATTATATAAATCAATTACAATTTGACTTATTTGATTAAATAAGTCAAAGTCTTCAATCATAATTTCGCTAATTTCGTGTCGAGTTCGTAGGACATGTCAAAAATTGACATCTTAAATGTCGTGTGTGTTACTTTGTTCGAGTCGTGTCAAAGTATGAGTGTAAAGCTATATAAATAAACTCTAACCTAACCAATTTAATTAAATGGGTCAAACTCATCAACCATAACTCATTGAAGACTTTATAATTATAGTTTTTCTCCTTTACTAACCTTCAGGAGGTTCATACGTTTATATAGGAATGAATAGACTTTACAAAAACTAAAGGTTAGAAAAATTAAACTAAGCTTTAAAAGATTTACCTTTACATAAGTTACAACCTTTACAAACATATATAACACTATTCTTTAATGACTAAGAATTAAAGTCTTTACAATGTAACCTAAGCCCCTTAGTTACTACACACGTTACAACCTTTACGGAAGATGTCAACCTTTACGAATTATGTTGTCCTTCATCATTATCTTCAACACACCCCCCTCAAATTCAACAAGAAGTTTGGAGCGTAACACAGCATACCGTGCAGGAATAAGAGGCTTCGTAAAAACGTCAGCAATCTGATCCTTACTAGAAAGAAACTAAATAGTCAATTCACGGGATGCTACTTTGTCGCGAACAAAGTGACAATCAATGGCTATATAGTTTGTTCGCGAATGAAATACAGGATTTGCAGTTAAATAAGTAGTACCGATATTATCATACCATAGTGTAGGAGATTGAGATTGTAAAGTACCAAGTTCACCCAACAATGCATATAACCATGTGAGCTCGGCAGAGGTATCAACAATAGCACGATACTCAGCTTCCGTGCTAGAACAAGAAACTGTATTTTGTTTCTTTGCAACCCAAAAAATTAAATTATAACCCATATAAATACAATAGCCACCTATAGACTTTCGGTCATCTGGACAATCAAATAATGATTTAACATGGTATCATAATGAAAGATTTCAAGTTCAAATTTTGACTCCATTAAATGACTTCTCATTTAAATTAAATATTTTATATATTAAGCCTTACCTATTAAAAGGAAATTTAAACCTACATATAAGGGAAAGTGTCAAAATAATAATTAAATAACTAAAGACAAAATTATATATATATATTGTCCCGATTGCATTGGATTTGGATACCTATAAGTTCTCGTCCAAAGAAAAAAACAAAAAAAAAAAGAAAAAAAAAATGTTTGATACGGACACAACACAAACTCAATTCATGACTAACTTCTCTTCTACGTGTTAAAAAAATTTGAATTTTAAACCAAACAAGTTGTTTTTTTTTTCAAATTTTCAGATTGTGACCTTAACATTTTTCAAAAAAAAAAAAAAGGGGAGAAAATATAAGGATTGTGAGATGGCAGCTCCCTCTCGCGAAAATATAACAAGCACCCCTAATAACAGGGGATCCGATTTTCAATCTTACTTCAACAGAACACTTATGTCAATCAACATCCCATCCTGTAAATCAGAAGGAGATCATGTACACAAAAGTCAGCAGCTAACTGAGAATGTGGTGGATACTTAAATGGGATAGATTAATCTTGTGGATGGAGATGAAGTTGTGATGCACTTCAGGAAACAGTGGATCCCCACCCACCGACTTTACCTACCGCACCCTTACTTTCATTTCGTCCAATTTCACATGTATATATTAATGAATATACGGTATTCTTTCTCTTGTTTCTTGGCTTATATATAGCAACTTTGATTCCCCTACAATCTCACCCACTAATTTTTCTCTGTCACACTCTCTTTCTCTCTCATTCTATCCATCTCTGCTTTGTGTGTTTGAAGAAAATGGGAAGCCTTGAAGCAGAAAGAAAAGTAACAGGATGGGCAGCCAGAGACCCTTCTGGGGTTCTTTCTCCTTATACATACACTCTTAGGTAATCACCTCAATCCCTTGTTTGATTCTCTTTTCTGCACATATTATACATGAATCAATCTCAATCTCATCTGGGGTTACTTCAAAAAACAAAATTTCACTCATGCAGAAACACAGGCCCAGAAGATGTTTACATCAAAGTAATCTGCTGTGGAGTTTGCCACACTGATATTCATCAGATCAAGAATGATCTTGGCATGTCCAACTATCCCATGGTTCCTGGGTATACTAAATTCTAAATACAACCCCCCTACTTCTTTTTCTTGAACCTTTTCTTAAAAATCTTTAAACTTTATTTGAATTGATCAACCAAACAGGCACGAAGTGGTGGGGGAGGTGGTGGAGGTGGGATCAGATGTTGCCAAGTTCAGAGTAGGAGACACCGTGGGAGTCGGAGCCATCGTCGGATGCTGCAGAAACTGCCGCCCATGCAATGGGGATACAGAGCAATACTGCAACAAGAAAATCTGGTCCTACAATGACGTGTACAGTGATGGCAAACCCACCCAAGGCGGCTTTGCTGGCGCCATGGTCGTCCACCAAAAGTAATAACAAAACCAAAACTCTTTCAAACGAGTCTAATTCCTGAAATGGTTAAGTTTATTTCATCATATTCTTCTAGATTTCTTAGTCTATATCCAGGAGGGATTCGTAGAATCTTAATTTTTTATTTTAAAATTAAATAATTTAGATTATTTGCATGCAGAGTAAGACCTCACCAATATGAATCATGTTTGTTGCCATGAATAACAGAGGATCCAACTCCATACTTGAGCTTCAAAATGAGAGATTTAACAGTCAAAAGTGTCCCAAATCGTTTTTTTCTTTCTTGAAATGCAAGACAAGCAGTAAATTTCAAAACTTTTTGCATATTTTGATGTGTTCAGTAAAAATCACCATTGGATGAAATTTAAAGTAAAGCTGACGTTTTTTTTTCTTTTGTTTCACAGATTTGTGGTGAAGATACCAGATGGGTTGGAGGCAGAGCAGGTGGCGCCGCTGCTGTGCGCCGGGGTGACAGTTTACAGTCCACTGAGTCACTTTGGTTTGAAGCAGAGTGGGTTGAGAGGAGGGATATTGGGGCTTGGAGGAGTGGGACACATGGGGGTGAAAATAGCAAAGGCCATGGGGCACCATGTGACTGTCATAAGCTCTTCGGATAAGAAGAGAGAGGAGGCTTTGGAGCATCTTGGGGCTGACGATTACCTGGTCAGCTCCGATTCCACTCGGATGCAGGAAGTCGCTGACTCGCTCGACTATATCATTGACACTGTGCCTGTTTTTCACCCTCTTGAGCCTTACCTTTCTTTGTTGAGGCTGGATGGAAAGTTGATCTTGATGGGTGTCATCAATACTCCTCTGCAGTTTCTCACCCCCGTCGTTATGCTTGGTGACTCTCTCTCTCTATCTCTCTCTCTCTCTCACACACACACACACACACAAGTTCAGAACTGAAGCTTGTGATGTTTGATTGTGGGTACCATATAATTGGCCTATAATTGCAGAAAATTTAGGCAAAGATTGAATTTTTTTCTCTCTTTGAGAATTAAAGTCGAAGGTTGGAAAAATTTGCTCTGGAATCTTGCTCTCTGAAATTTGGATTGCATTTATAGTTGCTAATTGTGGGTGCTCTGTTTTTTTTTTTTTTTTCTGCTTTAATAGGGAGAAAGACAATCACAGGGAGCTTTGTAGGGAGCATAAAGGAAACAGAGGAGATGCTCGAGTTCTGCAAAGAGAAAGGCCTGAGTTCCATGATTGAGGTTGTGAAGATGGATTACGTTAACAAAGCCCTTGAAAGGTTGGAGAAGAATGATGTAAGATACAGATTCGTAGTGGATGTTGCAGGAAGCAATCTTGATGATGAGTGAAAACCAAAACACCCATCACAACCCATACCCTATACTGTAATTTCAGCTTCGTTTGAGTGATGAGTTTCAATGTGTTTTCTCCGGTGGAGTTTTCTGAAGGATTGAAAGTGATGTTTTGTGTTTCCAATCTAATTTCCCAATGATAATGCGATGTGATGAAATATGGGGGTTAGTTTCCTTGTAGGTGTGTCATCAATTTCCTATCACATATTAATTTCTCTACAAATACTATTTATCGTAATACAATTCAATATAATAAACATGTAACGCCAATTCCTGTCTTCCCTATTTCTCTCCAATTTTGCTCTCTTATACTTTGTATATTTTTTTTTATGGTATCAAAGCCATTGTAGCGTTTATTAAGGATTATGTTTTTGTTTGTGTTCTTAGAATTGGGGTTTGAGTAGGGTTTAACGGGTATCGTGTTTTAGTATGTATACTGCTTAATGCAACAATTTTCTTGGCTTTTGTTCAAGGTATAAATGATGGGGTTGTCAATGGTCTATTTGGAATTACTTATAAATCAATCTTTTATTTTTTGTTTTTTCAATTGGATTTGTTGTTGACCTCTTGAATTTTGTTCCTTTATAAAGCTTTTTCATTGTAATGTCATTTATTTCAAAATAATAATAATAATAATAATAAAATCCAAAAATGTGAGGTGGGGTGTATAACGACATTTCCCCCTCTTGCACTCTCTCTCTCTCTTCCCCTTTTGCACGAAAGACAATTCCTAGTGGAACTAGGATTGTTGGTGTGAGTTTTGTAGTTTTGTACCGGTGAAACGTCAATCAAGTCCACGTGGCAACTTTTTCTTTTTTAAAAAAAAATAAATAAATTAAAGGACAAGATAAGAGATAAGGATTAACCTAACTATTTTAATTGAATTTAATAGCATCTACTCCTAAGAGCCGCCTAAGAAACTTTAAGGAAGTCATAATCTGACCAAAATATCAATGACAGTATAAAAGTAACTTACAATTATTTTTTTACGTTAACTTAATTAATTGTTTCGACAATCTTTTAATGTTTTGAAATGTCTAGATATTCCTCAACACATTAACTACAAGTATATAGGGGTGGTTTGTTAAACTCTCTCACATTCCCCCACATCCACCATACTATTCACTTCATTTTTTTTTCAAAAAAATATTATTACTTTTATATCAAATCATTCATTTTTTATATCTAATCATTTACTTTTTATTACTATTCAAATAAAAAAATCACTACAAAACAAAATTTTTTACTTCCTAATACCACTTTTTCATTTTTTCATACAAATTATTATTATTATTATTATTATTTTTTTTTTTCCATAAACAGTGTCCTGTAAAATGAACAGTGCTGGGGTGTTTAACAAACACCCCCTATATTTTACACTTGTGACTCCTAAATTGAACTAGCTTTTTGGCACATGCAAATATAATTAAGAAAAATGGTACATTAATAGAAATTGGCGAAGATTATATATGAAAAAATGGATTGTGCATGTGGTTTCATGCATTAATGTGCTTTATAAGTTTAGGTAAAAAGGTGATAGATATATATATAGAACATGAAAGAGAGTCTTGCTTGAAAACAAAGAAGTTTAGCAAATTTACTCAACAACTTTCTCTTGGCCCCACTTCACCAACAACATCTATAACCTAAGATTCTT